>NC_057795.1:215743318-215993254 GCF_018294505.1 Triticum aestivum
AAATCACATAAAGAAGTTCTAACATAGTTTCTTTTAATGGAACAGGGTATGGTTGGTATTCCTGGATCTCCTAGTTTCTTTTGGTATTCCACCCTTAAATGTGTAATTAGAAAGCATGGTGGAAATTTCAGCTTCTAGTATATTTCTTTTATTAGTAAAAATATCTTTCATATACTTAGCATAAGGAGACATTTTCAAAATATCAGTCAAACATAAGCGCAAAAAGAAAGGTCTAAGCATTTCAATAAAAGCACTCAAATTCTTCATCATCCTTATTATTTTAAGCTTTACGAGGAAAGGGCATGGGGTTCTGAACCCATGGTTCCCTTTGTTTACCATGTTTTCTAGCAATGAAGTTTCTCTTCTCATAACTTTCCATTCTTAGGTTGTGGGTTATCAAGATCAATAGCATGTTCTAATTCCACATCATTATCATTACTCGATTGAGCATCAACATGAACATCATTGTTATCATTATTACTATGTTCATGTTCATCACCAGATTGTGTTTCAGCATCAGAAATAGAAATATCATTTGGATTCTCAAGTGTGTCTGCAATAGGTTCACTAGAAGCATGCAAAGTCCTATCATCATTATTTTTCTTTTAATTACTAGAAGGACTAGGTGCACCAGTATTAATTCTTTAAGAGTCTTGCTCAATTCTTTTAGGATGGCCTTCATGATACAAAGGTTCCTGAGTCATTTTACCACCTCTAGTCATAACTCTAACAACATGATTGATACGTCTCCGATGTATCTATAATTTTTTATTGTTCCATGCTATTATATTATCCATCTTGGATATTTTATATACAGTATTACGTTATTTTATATCATTTTTGTGGACTAACCTATTAACCTAGTGCCAAGTGACAGTTGTTGTTTTTTCCTTGTTTTTGTCTTTTACGGAAAATCAATACCAAACAGAACGAAACTTTTTGATGTTTTTCTTGGACCAGAAGACACCTAGGAAGCTTTGGGAGGAGGCCGGAAGAGCCACGAGGCCACGACAAGCTCGGGAGGTGCACCCTAGTGGGGGCACCCCTCCAGGCTTGTGGGCCCCCTGTGGCTCCTCTAACCCTAATATTTGCTCCATAAATACCCAAATATTCCCTGTATACTGGAGGGCACAAAAAAATACCTTTCCTTCACTTCAAGTTTCTGTCCTTGTGAGATCCCATCTGGAGACCTATTTCGGTACTCTGACAGGGGGGGGATTCGATCTTGGAGGGCCTCTACATCAACCTTGCTGCCATTCCAATGATGTGTGAGTAGTTTATGACAAACCTACGGGTCCACAGCTAGTATCTAGATGGTTTCTTCTCTCTCTTTGATCTTTAATACAATGTTCACCTCGACCTTCTTGGAGATCTATTCAATGTAATCTTCTTTTGTGGTGCGTTTGTTGAGATCCGATGAATTGTGGGTTTATGATTAGATTATCTATGAATATTAATTAAGTCTTCTTTGAACTCTTTTATGCATGATGAAGATAGCTTTGTATTTCTCTGATCTATTGATTTGATTTGGCCAACTAGATTGATTTTTCTTGCAATGGGAGAGGTGCTTTGTAATGGGTTCAATCTTGCAGTGTTCAATCCCAGTGACACAAAGGGACATGACACGTATTTGTATTGTTTCCATTAAGGATAAAATGGTGGGGTTTATTCAGATTCATTGGATCTATCCCTCTACATCATGTCATCTTGCTTAAGGCGTTACTCCGTTCTTGTTAACTTAATACACTAGATGCATGCTGGATAGCGGTTGATGTGTGGAGGAATAGTAGTAGATGCAAGCAGGAGTCGGTCTACTTGTCATGAATGTGATGCCTATATTCATGATCATTGCCTTAGATGTGATCATAATTATCTGCTTTTCTATCAATTTCTCAACATTAATTTATTCACCCACCGTATGCGTTCTTACAAGAGAGAAGCCTCTAGTGAAACTATGGCCCCCGAGTCTATTCTTATCATATTATTTTCAGATCTATAAAACTAAAAACCCCAAAATACTTTGTTTCAACTTATTTACCTTTACTTTATTTTGCACTTTATTTATCTTTTATACCTATCTCTATCAGATCTCATCCTTGCAAGTAACCATGAGGGAATTGACAATCCCTTTATCGCGTTGGGTGAAAGTATTTGATTGTTTGTGTAGGTACTATCATTGGAGACTTGTGTGTTCCTCCTACTAGATTGATACCTTGGTTCTTAACTAAGGGAAATACTTAACTCTACTTTGCTACATCACCCTTTCCTCTTCAAGGGAAAAAATCAATGCAAGCTCAAGAAGTAGCATTGTTCCTAATGATAAAAATTAACTTATTCCACAAAGAATCATGGCTGGTTATAGGATGATAATTGATTTTAGAAGACTAAATAAAGCTACTAGAAAACATCATTACCCCTTACCTTTTATTGATAAAATTCTAGAGAGGTTGTCTACACACTTTTGTTTCCTTGATGGATTTTCTCATTTCTCTCAAATACCTATATCACAACCCGATCAAGAGAAAACCACTTTTACTTACCCTTTTGGAAATTATGCTTATAGACATATGCCTTTTGGTTTATGCAAGCACCTGCTACCTTTCAAATATGTATGACTGCTATATTCTCTGACTTTTGCGAAAAGATTGTTGAGGTTTTCATGGATGATTTTTCCGTTTACGGAACATCTTTTGATGATTGCTTAAGCAACCTTGATCGAGTTTGGCAGACATGTGAACAAACTAATGTTGACTTGAATTTGGAGAAGTTCCACTTTATGGTGAATGAAGGTATTGTTGTGGGGCATAAAATTTCTGAGTGTGGCATTGAAGTCGATAAAGCCGAAGTTGATGCAATTGAGAAAATGCCATTCCTAAAGATATTAAAGGTATCTATAGTTTCCTTGGTCATGTTGGTTTCTATAGGAGGTTTATTAAAGACTTCTCTAAATTTTCTAGGCCTTTTACTAATCTCTTGCAAAAAGATGTTCCATTTGTTTTTTATGATGATTGTGTAGAAGCCTTTGAAACACTTAAGAAAACCTTAACTTCTACACCTATTGTTCAGCCTCCTGACTGGAACTTAGCTTTTGAAATTATGTGTGATGCTAGTGATTATGCTGTTGGTGCTATTCCAGGACAAGGAGTTGATAAGAAATTAAATGTTATCCATTATACTAGCAAAACTCTAGACGGTGCTAAAAGAAATTATGCTACTACAGAGAAAGAATTTTTAGCATTTATGTTTGCTTGTGATAAATTCAGATTTTACATACTTGATTCTAAAGTAATTGTTCACACTGATCGTGCTGCTATTAGATACCTTATGGAAAAGAAAGATGCTAAACCTAGACTCAGTAGGTGGGTCCTTTTGGTTTTCCGCACTTGTGCTTCAAAGTAGCACCATGTTTTTCATATAGAGTCTCCTATGTAGTCACTTTCATATAACTAGCAGTAATTTTTCATTATAGAACTTGGCTTGTATATTCCAATGATGACTTTCCTCAAATGCCCAAGGTCTCCTAGGGAAAGCAAGTTGGATGCACACCCAGTTAGTTTTCTTTTTGAGCTTTCATACAGTTATAGCTCTTAGTGCATCTGTTGTATGGCAATCCCTACTCCTTGCATTAACATCAATTGATGGCCATCTCCATAGCCCATTGACTAGCCTCGTCGATGTGAAACTTTCTCCTTTTTTGTTTTCTCCATATAAGCTCTACCACCATACTCTATTCCACCCATAGTGCTATGTCCATGGCTTGTGCTCATGTATTGCGTGGGGGTTGAAAAAGCTGAAGCACGTTAAAAAATATAAACCAATTGCTTGGTTGACACGGGGTAGTGCATGATTTATACTTTGTGTTAAGAAGATGGAGCATGACAAGGCTATATGATTTTGTAGGGATAGCGTTCTTTATAATTGATATTTTGAAAGGCATGATTGTTTATTGGTATGCCTGAGTATTGATGTCTTTATGTCAAATTATAGACCATTGCTTTGTATCATTTGGATCTAAATATTCATTCTATAAAAGAAAGATTACAAGGTGAACATGTTAGGTTGCATTCCACATTTAAAAAATTGTTTTTATCATTTACCTACTCGAGGACGAGCAGGAATTACATTATCGTTCAAACACAAACTTTGAGAGCACAATGCTCATTCTTAGTTTAACATGCATTGAGTATAGTTAATGTTGGATGTGAGCATGACTGGATTTCATCTACCCTGAATTACAATGTTTAGTTGCTGCTTGAACTTTAGAGGTGCTCTGCATTTATGTTTTGCAGTCTCAAAAAGGTCTAGCGAGATACCATGATATCATATTATATCATGATTGTTTTGACAAATTGTTTGCATCTGGGATATGTTATTATTGCTTGCTAGTTGATTATGCCATTGATATGAGTAAATGTGAGCTCTAAGTGTTATCATTCACATGGTTAGTTCACGATCTTTGCTGAAAACTTGGTTGCTAGTTAAGCTTATAGACGACAAGAAAAAGAAAAGAGTTTGTAAAAGTTTTTCTTTGTCACTTTCAGTTTATCAATTGAATTACTTGTGGACAAGCAATGAGTTAAGATTCTGGGAGTTGATACTTTCCAACATATCTACTTTTCCAAGCACTTTTTCTCTTGTTTTGGACTCTAATTTGCATGATTTGAATGAAGCTAACCTGGACTGACATTGTTTTCAGTAGAACTACTATGGTATTGTTTTTTGTGCATAAATAAAAGTTCTCGGAATTGGACAAAACTTGGACGAGATTTTTTTATTGAAAATACTGGTGAAAATATCCACGAGAGAGGGACCACTTGCTATCCACAAGACAACAGGGCGCACCTACCCCCCATGGTGCGCCTTGATGTCTTGTGGGGCCCACAGGAGACCGTCTAATGAGGACATGACTATGTTGGATATGACCAAAAATATTGCATACATGCATATTTGTGAGGTGATTTCTAATGCAAACTATGAAATAATTTATTTATGTTATCCAGGACAAAAATACTTCATAGAATTTTGTGCCATGTCTAATTGCAGGTGTATGGGATATTTGTATAGTCCACATATGAAGATATGGGAAAAACATAAGTTTAGGTGCTGTTCAAAAAGTCCTCTCACGCCACTTTTGGGCCAAGAGTTTAGATAGCATCCAAGTCGCTCACGATCTAGACTCAGATTCGAACTACACAGACATACCTGACTCAAAATGTGAAGAACTCTTTCATACGGACTCCGAATTGGGTGATTATTTTTTTTGTTGGAAAGTTTATTTCGTGCGCTTTACAACCCAATTGGATTCACCCTCAAATTCATCTAGAGCATTAAGATATTGACGAAACAATCTAATGCTGCAGTAGAAACCGAGTCAAACTACAAGTCCAAAGGTGTTGCATCACCTCCACTTGGGCCCATAGGCCTTTTACGACCTAGGGTTAGTTTTAGGCTGCCTTGGGACGTCCTCCCACCTCCTTGGCTGCCACCCCTTGCTCCTATATAAGTACATCAATCTAGAGGCTTTTTCCTTGGGAATTGTTTAGTTAAAGGTTAGTCATTGCAACTTCGGTTGTGTCCAATGACTAGACCAAGACGGCTTTCAGATCCCTGGTTTTATCAATACTTAATATATATTAGCAATATTCAGAATGCATTATCTTATTCCTGCTTGTTCTCCGACTGCATGCACGAATACACCTTCGTGGTTAATGTCGGTGTCAAAACCAGCGGATCTCGGGTAGGGGGTCCCGAACTGTGCATCCAAGGTTGATGGTAACAGGAGGTGGGTGACACGATGTTTACCCAGGTTTGGGCCCTCTCTATGGAGGTAATACCCTACTTCCTGGTTGATTGATCTTGATGAATATGAGTATTACAAGAGTTGATCTACCATGAGATCATGACGGCTAAAACCCTAGAAGTCTAGCCTGTATGATTATGATTGCCTCTACGGACTAAGCCCTCCGGTTTATATAGACACCATAGGGGACTAGGGTTGTACAAAGTCGGTTACAGAGAAATGAATCTTCATATTCGGGCGCCAAGCTTGCCTTCCACGCCAAGGAGAGTCCCATCCGGACATGGGAGAGAGTCTTCTGTCTTGTATCTTCATGGCCCAACAGTACGGCCCATGCTACATAGTCCGGCCGTCCGAGGACCCCTTAATCCAGGACTCCCTCAATAGCCTCTGAACCAGGCTTCAATGATGAGGTGTCCGGCGTGCGAATTGTCTTCGGCATTGCAAGGCGGGTTCCTTCTCCGAATACTCCAAAATAGTCTTTGAATACAGGAATCATGTCCAGCTCTTCAAAACAAATTCCACACACAACCGCAGAGAGTATAATATTTCATGAGTCCAATTCGCTAACAAATTTTTGCAGCGTGACATCACGTCGCCGCCCAGCCAGTATTTTGAACCATTTTTAGCCTGCCGCTCCATATTTCGAGATGCGGTTTCATTGGCACGTCTTGTCAAAGCAGAGATCATGTCTCCTTATTGCGGGATTCTCATCAATACGGGCATGGGTAATCCCACCGTATCGTCTGCATGACCCTTGGGAATAGGCAAGTTTTTAGGGCGGGTGGGGAGGCGCTTGATATTCTCTGCCTTTATAAAGAGATAAGGATTCACCCCTTTCACCCACGCCTTCTCTCTCTCTGCCTCCCCCACTCTCTAGCTCTAGTGCCCAAGTTCTCATCTTTTCCGGCCCAAGAAAGCACTCCAACCATGTCCAGATCCGGTGCGCAGGGCAAGTGGATGGTCTCCTCCGTCAAGGAGAAGGACATTACGAAGCTCCGGAAGGCGGGGTATTTGGCCAAAGAAATCGCCCACCGAGGGGCAAATCATCCCCACTCCGGAGCCCCATGAGTGGGTGGTGTTCATCCCCACTTCGTCCGCGGGCTGGGATTTCCTCTCCACCCATTCGTCCGCGGACTCATGTTCTACTACGGGCTAGATTTCCATGATCTAGCCCCAAATTCTTTCCTCAACATCTCGGCATTCATTGTCATGCGCGAGGCTTTCCTCTGCATCCCACCCCACTTCGGATTGTGGTTAAAGATCTTCAATGTGAAGCCGAAGGTGGTGGGTGGCCAACATGCAGAGTGCAGAGGTGCCATGGTGAGCAAGATGCCCAATGTCACATGGCCCGAAGGCTCCCTCATGGAGACCGTCAAAGGGTGGCAGCAATCATGGTTCTATATCACAGAACCCTGCGACGCCACCTGGGCCGCGGCTCCCGAATTCAAGTCTGGAGTCCCAATGCGGCTCACCTCCTGGATGGAGAAGGGCCTGAATTGGGATGCGTCAGACGAGCTGACAGCACTAGAGACGTGCATCCAAAGCATGGTGGACAAGAACATCAAGCTTGTCAACGTTATCCAGGTGATGCTAGTTCGCCGGATCCTTCCATGCAAAAGTCGGACCTGTAATTTGTGGGAGTTCGATCCGTCCGAGCACCAGACCCTGCAACATTTCTTTGGCATCACGCACGAAGGCATTTGGAATGTGCTCTTCACGGCCAATGAGACGTGACTGAAGGAAACCGAAGAGCATGGGTACAACCTGACCCATCCCGCCAGTCCGGTAAGTTTTTTGCATTTCAAGGTGAATCCTTTACTTACTTATTCAGGGAAGATGCCAGAGCCTCCTATTTATTTTGCAGGGCTGGACAAAGAAAGCAGAGCGGATCAAGTGTCCGGCTCCACTATCCAAGGAACCGGCCATCCCGCTTCTGACGAAGATGCTAGTTCCGGCGCCCTACCAGGCGCCGGAGAAGAAGGCCAAGGGGAAGGCCAAGGAGACCTGAAGCAGTCTCCATCGCAAGGCTGCTTCGGACATGATGTCTGAAGACACCGAGACTCACTCCTCCGCTGCTAGGGATGAAGATGAGAAGGAAAGCAACTCTCCCCCTGAGGGGGGAAGGAAGAAGAGGGCGGCCTCCACAAATCTGGAGGTAGAGGCATCCAAGAGGGGGAAGGGTTCCCTCATGGATAACTCCACGTGGGACGTCGACAGCAGCCCAGAGCGGCGCACATGAGACAAGCCCCTGGCCGAATCGTGAGTACTCAAAAACCCGGACGCATTCATATATCCAGCCTATCTACTTCATGGTCTTAACATGTTGAATCATGCATTTGCAGTCCAGCTCGGTCCGATCTCGAGCGATCCTCATCTTCGGGGAATTTGCTGGACCCAAAGGCGATGGACAGCGGGTCCCTTCCGGCGGCCTCCTCTCCCAAAGTCTTGGATGACACCGAGGTGTTGTCCTGAAGGATCCCAGACTAGGGAGAGACTCGGGAGGCCGTCAAGGCGGCGCCGGAGGGTGAAACCTTAGCCGCCGGACACATGGGGGAGAAAATCCCCATGTAAACTGGGATGGGGGCCATATTTAGTTCGGCCCCCAGCCGAATGCGGTCCTGGAGACCTATGCAGCTCCGGAACCTGGCAAGCAACCTCCTTCAAAAGGAGGAGGTGCGCCAATTCCGCCAGTGACCTCTGTCCAGCTAGAGGTGCCGGACACTCTAATGGAAGCGCCACGAAGTGCTTCCATTGTTGAGAAACACCATACCCTTATGGGTACGATGGTCGAGAGGATTCAGTCCGCGAAGAGCAAAGTGACCAAAGCCTGCACAAGCCTTCTAACAGGCTTTGAGGTAAGCAAAGCAATTATGTAAAAAGAATGTCACAGTATAGACTGTATCCCCTGAGACATTGTCCGGTGTTCGAAAAGAAAAGCAAGACATAGGATCAAACAAGTTTCGTAGGAGACTAACCAGATGAGTCAATGTGAACAAGCATGCGGCGTTACTGGCTGCGGCCTCTCATACTGCTAAGGTTTCCGGACTGAAGCAGAGTTTGGAGCGGGCCGAGGAAGAGCTCGGCCGCGTGAAAAAGCAGCTAGAGGATAAACAAGGTATGCAATGACCTTCTGTATATTAGAAAGGATAGATGATTTGTAATGACCGTAGTGCCATTTTATTTGTAGGAGCGGCGACCAAGGTGGAGGCTCTCAAAAAGGAGCTGGCCGAGGCCAAAAAGAAAGTGGCAAAGGAGCAAGCCGCCCGTGAAAAACATGAGGCCAGGGTTAATGAGGTCCAGCAAGAGCTCCAGGATGCCGTTAAGAAATGCGAGTCCTTGGAGCATGATATTGTGGATCGAGAGACCGAACTCGCCAAGACTTGCCAGAGTGCGCAAGATGCCCGGGTTGAAGCCCAGGGCACCCTCCAGGAAATCCAAGAGGCCAAAAAAATTACACTTGGTAAGGTCTTCATTATGCAAAGCAAATATGTGAATAAGAGGTATCTCTTACTAACCCAGATTTGGAGTTCTCTAGGGGCGTTTGCGAATCTGTCGCGCAGTGTTTCCGACGCTGCAGAGTTCTTCCGAGCCAAAGAGGCGAGCTCGAAGGAGAGGCTGTTCTGGTCACAATACCTTGCGCCAGAACCTCTGGTGCCCTTTAGCGATCAGCTAAAACAGCTGGTCGAATTGCATAGGGTGGCTGAACTAGCCATGAAGGATTTGATAGTTCGGCTGTAGCCTGCCGAAGCCATACCGAGCAGCTACTTCGTGCTCGTGAAGCGGCTGGTCAATGCTTGCCCCCGTTTTGATTTCCTCAAGCGGTCGGTCTGCATCGAAGGTGCGCGGATGGCCTTCGCCCGTGTCAAAGTTCAGTGGGCGAAGATGGATGCCGTCAAGCTCGCGACCTAAGGACCGCCCACTAGCAAGGAGCACCGCACGCCCGAGTGGTATTTTGACGATGTCCTGGAGGCATCCCGTATTATGGCGCAACAATGTGCTAAGGATATTATCTTTAAATGAATAAATTCATGTTATCATGTCCTGTACTATGAAACAAGGTCGTGATGTAATATAATGCTTGTTTTTTATTTAAAATTTTACCTCCTGTGCGGCCGTTTTCATTTAATCTGAGAGTTTGCCACTCGTCGGCTTCAGCCCCCACGTAGTTAGTACAGGGGTGTTCGGGATGGAATCTAACCATTCTTGATCTGAAGGTTTGGTCCTTGAAGGAGGTGTTTAGCGCAACGAACCGGGCAATCGGACTATGTGGCTTTATCACCCTCACTTAGCCATAGGAGTTTGACAATAGAAATTTAGGCGCCTCCCCTAGTATTCATAAGTCCGAACTTGGGTTGCTGTAAACACCTGATCGGATAAAAACCGATTCATCGCATAATGCGAAGAATATTGCAAAAGACTTGTAACCTCTCGAACAACTGACCGGCTCACGCCGCATCATGACAATCAGTTTTCAGCTTTCTCTACTGAGGTGCTCATCCGGATAAACCAGGACACAATCGCAGTAGTTCTCCCTTTACTACCCTAGCCAATATAGCGGAACGTAAGGTAGTAAGCACAGGAGCTGGGCAACCCAACTACTGACCAAAGACATGATTTGGAGCCGATGCATATAATGCTAAAGTTCGGGGTGCCAAACTATACTGTAAAAAAGTGTTCGGACTTTGTTGTCGTATTATGGGGCGTTATGAAGCCCCTCGAAAATTAAGGCGTACCAGAATTCCGGCATCGTTAGTAACCTTAGGAGATTGGTTTACCGATTGCTAAGGCACAACATCGTGGACGTTAGTAGTTAGATCGGCAAAGTCGACTCCACCAAATCGATAGTTATGATCTCATCGATATATCAGGACACCCTGCCTCTACCACCGTCTGTTGTGGGAACAGATCTGACAGTAGAGATAGGGGGTACGTAGGAGAGGGCAGAGTCCTAGCTCCAGCAAAGTTGTACACTCGGTTTTGCGAGTTCATGCCCCTCTCGGAAGAGGTAACAACCCTATGTCTCGGTGCCACGGAGGCTTGTTAATTGGAGTGTTGAATTACAAGGGGTGCGAACCCTTGTGCCAGAGGGGAGGGGTGGCTTATATATAGTGCGCTAACCCCTCGCAGTCCTCAGTTACGCAAGGGTTCAATGAGGGAATAAAGTCATGTACATTACTGGTAACGCCCGTGTTTAATGGCCTTTATGGTGGCGGAGTGAATGACCGACCGTTGCTATCTACAGGTGACCTTAGGTCTTCTGTCCTTCGAGTGAAGTCTCATACTCCGACTAAATGATGACAGTCGAGTGGAATTGGGGTGTCCGAGTGGATCTTCTGTCGAGTGGGTTGCACTCTGTGATGATTCTAGTCGGTATATTCTTTCTGTCTTCGTAGGCCTTGGCCTCTTGTGTGGTGTCCTTGGGAAGGGCATATAGCTCAGGCCTAAGACCCAACCCTAGGTACATGTCATCATCATTAGCCCCCGAATGGATCGAGGACCGAGTGAAGAAGGATTGAAGGCTTCTTTGACCCAATTCAATGTCTTAGAGACACTTTCTCAAGAGCATCTGATAGTAAGCTAGTAGTTTGATCCTTCGTCAGTTGCCTTGATCTATTCTGGCTTCTGGAATTTCTGAGTGAAATATGTAACAGGGTACTGAGCAAATTGGATTTGGGTATCTTTGGCGTGATCGACTGATCCGCCGCACCCGGATTTCACGAGATTCGAAATTTGGAAAAGCGCGCGGGTCGGGGCGTAGCACGGTAAGACGGGAAAGTGGAGAGGGACTCCTCGAACCTCGCGCCACCTTTTTTTCCATGTATCGAGTGGGCACCAGTTCGGATGCGCTGAGATTGCGCGGGCCCACGAGTGAGCCACTCGGACGTGCGGTGATGCGGCCGATGTGTGCAACAATGCCCATCATTATCCCCTTTCTTCTTCGCCTCTCCACCTTGCTTCCTCCAACGTGGCGTCGTCTCACTCGAATCCATCAACCATTACAACAATGGTGAAGGACAAGATGAAGGCTCTGGAGCACGCGAAGAAGATAGCCAAGGGCAAGAAGCCGGCGAAGGGGTCGACCTCGCAGTCCGCTCTGCCGCTGGGTTGGATCCAAGCAGATTGGATCCCCTCGATGGTCTCGGAGGAGGATCTGGAGATGCTCATCGCCGACGGGCTGATCACGGAGGGATCTTGGAGGCTTCCGGAGGGAGAGTCCGAGCCCGCGCCACGCGTCGGCGAGTGGGTCCTCCTCACAACCCATGTGGAAAGAGATTTCTCCCTGCCCCCTCATCCATTCTTCCGCGGATTTCTGAATTTCTTTGGCGCTCAAATCCATCAGTTTCCCCCAACACCATATCATATCTTTTCGCATTCATTTTGATGTGTGAGAACTTCCTGGGATGTCACCCTCATTGGGGGTTATTCAAGCATATCTTTACTTGCCAATCTCAGTCGGTGACGAAAGCGAATCCGACTGACGAGAGGAGTCATGTGATCCAAATGTTTGGGGGACTAGCAATCCAAATTAGGGGTAGGAGTTCTTTTCCTCCCATGACCTTTCCTGAATCTGTTAGGGGTGGCAGTCGACCTAGTTTTACTACAAGGATGTCCCAACTCCGGGCCAGTCGACTGGTCTTCCCCCTTTCTCTCTGGGGAGACTCCGCCCTCCTCGTTCATTGAGTGTAGAAGAAGAGGAGAAGGGTGAGGTGGCCATCCTAGTCAATGAGGTCATTGCGCTGGTCCAGGGCAGTGTGTCAGGCATGGATTTGCTGGAGTGTGTTTCTCAGTCGATGCATCCAGCCCTTGCAAGCTCGCGACCACCCCATGTGGTTGTACTCAGGTCCAAAATACGCCGCACGGGCCCATCCAGAGGAGGTCAAAGAGGAGACATGGCACGGTGGCTTTAGAGCATCATAGGGAATAAGGACAACCCGCGCAGAGCAAAATAGATCTTGCGATTGGATGTTGAGCATCCTCCAGGAGAGATCTCATATAACTTCTCGAGCGTTTCGTTTTTTAATTTTCAATATGCAGCTGTACCATAATCTGACTGAGCTTTGCAATCTGTGCCTGGCAGGTATTTTATAACCCACAAGTATAGGGGATCGTAATAGTTTTTGAGGGTAGAGTATTCAATCCAAATTTATTGATTCAACTCAAGGGGAGCCAAAGAATATTCTCAAGTATTAGCAGTTGAGTTGTCAATTCAACCATACCTGAAAGACTTAATATCTTCAACAAAGTATTTAGTATCAAAGTAGTATGGAAGTAAAGGTAACAGTGGCAAAAGTAACAGTAGCAGTTTTGTAGCAATCGTAACAGTGGCAACGGAAAAGTAACTTAGCAAAGATCAATATGAAACAAGCTCGTAGGCAATGGACCAATGATGGATAATTATGTTGGATGGCATTCATCATGCAACATTTATCACCTAGGGTGATACAGAACTAGCTCCAATTCATCAATATAATGTAGGCATGTATTCCAAATATAATCATACATGCTTATGGAAAAGAACTTGCATGACATCTTTTGTCCTACCCTCCCGTGGCAGCGGGGTCCTAATGGAAACTAAGGGATATTAAGGCCTCCTTTTAGTAGAGTGTCTGACCAAAGCATTAGCACTTAGTGAATACATGAACTCCTCAAACTACGGTCA
The DNA here is from genome assembly GCF_018294505.1 of Triticum aestivum. Lineage (NCBI taxonomy): Eukaryota > Viridiplantae > Streptophyta > Magnoliopsida > Poales > Poaceae > Triticum > Triticum aestivum. The sequence continues at coordinate 215,756,779 of NC_057795.1, forward strand.
TCACCGGGAAGTGTCATGACTATTGTCACTCCGGGGTTGCCGGATCATAACACGTAGTAGGTGACTATAACTTGCAAGATAGGATCAAGAACAAAAATATATTCATGAAAACATAATAGGTTCAAATCTGAAATCATGGCACTCGGGCCCTAGTGACAAGAATTAAGCACACCAAAGTCATAGCAACATCAATCTTAGAACATAATGTATACTAGGTGTCGGTGTCAAAACCGGCGGATCTCGGGTAGGGGGTCCCGAACTGTGCGTCTAGGCGGATGGTAATAGGAGACAAGGGACACGATGTTTTACCCAGGTTCGGGCCCTCTTGATGGAGGTAAAACCCTATGTCCTGCTTGATTGATATTGATATTGTGGATGTTTACAAGAGCGGATCTACCACGAGATCAAGCAGGCTAAACCCTAGAACCTAGCCTATGGTATGATTGTAATGGTTGTTGTTGTTGTTGTCCTACGGACTAGAGCCATCCGGTTTATATAGACACCGGAGAGGGCTAGGGTTACATAGAGTCGGTTACAATGGTAGGAGATCTACATATCCGTATCGCCAAGCTTGCCTTCCACGCCAAGGAAAGTCCCATCCGGACACGGGACGAAGTCTTCAATCTTGTATCTTCATAGTCTTGGAGTCCGGTCGATGATGATAGTCCGGCCGATGATAGTTCGGCTGATGATGGTAGTCCGGCTATCCGGACACCCCCTAATCCAGGACTCCCTCAGTAGCCCCTGAACCAGGCTTCAATGACGATAAGTCCGGCGCGTATATTGCTTGGCATTGCAAGGCGGGTTCCTCCTCCGAATGATAGAAGATTGTGAACACCAGGATAGTGTCCGGCTCTGCAAAATAAATTCCACATTCCACCGTAGAGAGAATAATATATACACAAGTTCAATCTGCTGACGTTTTTTGCGGCATGACGTCACGCCACTACCAAGCCATTACTTGAATCGTTTTTTACTCTACCACCTCAGCGCATTTAGCGAAGCGGTTTCCTTGGCACGTCTTGTCGAAGCAGAGATCGTGTTCCCCCTTAATCCGGGATTCTCATCAATACGGACGTGGGTAACCCAACCGCGCCATTGATGGTGACGCTTGGGGGATAAGCGAGTTTTACCAGGCCGGTGGGGGACGCGTAGACTTCGCCCGCCCATATAAGGGATAAGGATTCACCTTTTCACCTACGCCTTCTTCCTCCTTTGCTTATCCATCTCCGCGCACTCGAGCTCCAGCGCCCAAGCCCGCACATCTCGTCTCAACCTTCCCCAGTTATGTCCGGAGCGGGAGGCAAGTGGATGACCTCCTCCGTTACGGAGGAGCACATCGAAAGACTGCGCAGCGCCGGCTACCTGTCCGGCGACATCGCGCACCGGCTGCCCGACGAGGGGCAGCTCATCCCCACCCCCAGGCCCCATGAGAGGGTCGTTTTTCTTCCCCACTTCCTCCGCGGACTGGGTTTTCCACTTCACCCCTTTGTCCGGGGGCTCATGTTCTACTACGGCCTGGATTTCCATGATCTGGCGCCGAACTTCATCCTCAACATCTCGGCGTTTATCGTCGTGTGCGAGGCCTTCCTCTGCATCCAGCCCCACTTCGGCTTGTGGCTCAAGACCTTCAATGTCAAGCCGAAGGTAGTGAAGGGCACTCAAGCGGAGTGCGGAGGCGCCATGTTGGGCAAGATGCCCAATGTCCTTTGGTTCGAAGGGGCCTTCGTGGAATCCGTCAAGGGGTGGCAATCGGGGTGGTTCTATATCACCGAGCCGCGCGACCCTAAGTGGGCGGCGGCCCCCGAGTTCAGATCTGGTATCCCCACGCAGCTCACCTCCTGGAAAGAGAAGGGCTTGCTGTGGGGTAGTTCGGAGGAGCTGACGGGACTCCAAGCCTGTATCCAGAAGCTGGTGAAGAAGCTCAGGCTGGTTAACGTGGTCCAAGTCATGCTCGTCCGCCGGATTCTCCCATGCCAAGAGCGGGCATTCAATCTGTGGGAGTTCAATCCGGAACAGCACCAGGCGCTGAGCGGGCTCTTCGACACGACGTACGAAGGCGCCTGGAGGGTGCTGTTTAAGGGCGCCGAAGCCCCCGCATCCGCGACTGAAGATCGCGGATTTCGCTCGCAGCGCCAAGCCGACGAGGTAAGTGATTCTACCCCTTTACGGGACACTTGCTTTTCATAGTTTGACTCTATGCGGGTTTTAATTTCCCCTTTTCCTTTGACAGGACTGGATGAGGAAGGCGGAGCAGATTATCTGCCCGGCTCCCATGCCAGAAAACCCAGTAGACGCCCATCTAGCGAGGCTGCTGGTTCCGGCACCGCACGTGGTGCCGGAGAAGAAGGCCAAGAAGGAGGCCACGGGTGCTCGAAAGAGTTCCCGTTTTCAGGTGTCCGACGACTCCGGGGCGGACTCCTCCCCCGAAAACGAGGAGGAGAAAGAGGACTCTCTCCCAGAGGAGGGAGAGAGGAAGAGGAAGGCTTCCCCAACAGGGGAGGCCGAAGGGTCCAAGAGGGGAAGGACTATTCCCCCGGACAGCTCCGCCAACATCAACGTTGGCGAGGAAGAATGGCCTTCAAGGGCCAGGCCTCCAGCGAGATCGTAAGTATCCGGATTCCTGAGTGATTTATAATTTCTTTTTCTGTGTCACATAGTGTCATTCTGATGCCGCATGCTGCCTGTAGTCCGGCCAATGATGATCTCCCCGCTTCATCGAGCGGGTCGTTGGCTCCGTCGGATGTAGATTCCATCCCGACCGCCTCCACCCCTCGCGACACCGAGGACGCCGAGGTGGGATCCCAAGAAGGGACCCATCAGGGGGAGGCTCCGGAGGCGCCACAAGGCGTCCTCCCGGACTTTGCGCCGGACTCCATATCAGAACCCGCAGTGGTTCCGGAGTCCGGCCGGCGGCCCCTTCGCACGAAGGGCAAGACCGTGACGCCGGCGGCTTCCGTCCAACCGGAGGCGCCGGACAATTTGTTGGAGGCGCTCCAGAGCGCTTCCATCGAGGAAGAACACCGCACTATTATGAGTGCGGTGATTCAGAAGGTACAGCTCGCCAAGAGCGGGCTGACCGAAGCCTGCAGTAGCCTTCTATCAGGCTTTGAGGTAAGAAGATAAAAATATGCAATGTAATACCGCATAGACAGTAGCCCCTGATGCTCGGTTCGGTGTTCGGAAAGAAAAGCCGGACTGAGGATCTGAAAAAAAAGAAGATATACGCAGGGTTGCTAAAAAATTATGTCAATATGGGTTGCAGGCTGCGCTGCTGACCTCTGCCGCACTGACTGCGGAGGTCGGTGCTTTGAAGCAGGAGCTCGAGCGGTCCGAGCAAGAGCTCGGCCGCGCCAAGAAGCAGCTCCAGGACAAAGAAGGTGAGTAACACCACTTTGAACTTGTACCTTACAGAAAAGGATTTAGGTTGCAACAAAAAATAACAAGGATAACATGGGTACTGCAGGGGCCACGAACGAGGTGGCGACCCTGAAGGAGGCCGTGTCTGCGGCCGAACGCAATGCGGCCGCGGAACGGGCAGAGCGAGAAAAGCAGGAGGCGCGGGTGGCGGTGGTTCAGCAAGAGCTCCAGGCTCTCATGGAAAAGCATGAGAGTTTGGAGCGTGACTCAAAGACTCGAGAGTCCGAGCTTGCCTCGGCTCTCGAAAGTGCCAAGACTGCCAAGGCCGATGCCCATAAGTCCCTTCAGGAGATTGAGTTGGTGAGGAAGATAGCGGCGGGTAAGGCATTTTTCATGCAAAGCAAGCATGTGAATGTAAATTACGTGTTACTTACCCGAATTCGGAGCTCTCCAGGGGCGTTTGCAGATCTGCCTCGCAGCGTGTCTGATGCCGCCGCATTCTACCGAGCCGAGGAGGGGAGCTCAACGGAGAAGGTCTTCTGGTCTCAGTATGCTGAGGCCGGCCATCCGGTGCCCCCTAGCGACCAGCTGAAGCAGCTGGTCGAGCTCCACAAGGTGGCCGAGCAGGCCATGAAGGGCCTCATAGTCCGGCTGTGGCCTGGAGAGGCCATGCCTGGGAGCTACTTCGGTCTCGTGCGACGGTTGGTGGATGCGTGCCCCTGGGTGGAGGTTATCAAGCGCTCCGCCTGTATTGAAGGTGCTCGTCGGGCCCTTGCCCGCGCAAAGGTGCATTGGGGCAAGCTGGATGCGGAGAAGCTAATCACTGACGCGCCACCAGCGGGCAAGGAATATCGTACGCCCGAGATGTACTATAAGACTGTCCTGAAGGGTGCCCGCAAGATTGCGGATGAGTGCCCCAGGGATGTAATTATTGAGTAAATTCGCAATGTGTTATCCTGTGCGCTGAAAACTTTGTTCATATGCGCTAAGCAACGCTTGTTAATTTAAAATATTACCTTCTGTGCGGCCGTTTATTAAATCTGAGAGATGGCAAGTCGTCGGCTTCAGCCCCCATGCCACGAGTGCTGGGGTGTTCGGGATAAACTTGAGCACTCTTGTTCCCATTTTTGGGTCCATCTAGGGAGGCGCTCAACACAACGAACAAGGCAACCGGACTTATAGTGCTTGAACACTCTCACTTAGCCATAGAATTCTATAATTTTAAATTTCGGCGAAGCCCCTAGTATTCGGAAGACCGAATTAGGGGCGCTATCCACGCCTTCGTCGGACATTATCCGGAACTTCGCTCGAAGCGGCGTAGGTCTTTAAGGACCCGAAAGGACCTCTCGAACAGCGACCAGTCTCTCGCCTTATCATGACAGTCAGTTTTAGCTTTCTCCACTGAGGCGTTAACCCGGCTCAACCGGGGCGCAATCGCAGTGGTTCTCCCAGTGCTACCTTAGCCGATAGAACGGAACGTAAGGTGCCAAACATGGGAGCCGGGCAAACCCAACTATTGACCCAAGACATGATTCGGAGCCGATTCATATAATGCTATAAGTTCGGGGTGCCGCACTTGTGAAAGTGTTCGGACTTTATCACACCATAATGCGGGGAACATAAGCCCCTGGTGTATTTGGCCGTACCAAAATGTACGGATGCAACATGTCGTAAATGAACATATATATATAAGGTAATGCAATTATGGGCAAAAAGTGCTGCATTTTATTCGAGAAGATCTGCTATGAGTGCGGAATGATACAAATAGTGCGGAAAGCAAGGGATTGGACGAATTAAAGGCGTCTCCCTCCAGGGGTAGGCCGCGGAATGGTGTATTTAACAAATTTAATGCTCGTAATGGAGACCACCTGAGTGTTCGTCGCGGCCTTTGTCCCTCCCTGGCTGTTGCATCATGAGTTCGGCAGGTTCGCCGCCGGACAGAGTTCTGTATAAAAAAGAGAGAAATAAAAGATAAAAAGAGCGACACACTTGGGAGCCCCTGGTGTGGTCGAACCGCACTCTGGGTCTGTTGTGGTTGTGCCTCTCCCCCTATGCCCATGGTATCTCCAGGGCGTAATTATGTACGCGGAGAGTTTGTCTTACAATTGTGCGAGGGCTGGGGTTGAGGCCGCATTGCTACGCGTGCTCGGAACGTGCCAGGTGGTCTTGGTTGATGTTGCTCCGGGCGCGTTTGGCCGTGTCCGGTCGTTTAACGGCCGGACTCGAAAATTGCCTTAAAAGGCTGCTCTGTACTTCTGCCGCGAGAGCCGCTGTATGTTCCTCCGTTCGGAGGGAGCGTTCCGTGTTTCCATTGACCGTGATGACTCCACGAGGGCCTGGCATCTTGAGCTTAAGGTATGCATAATGCGGCACCGCGTTGAATTTTGCGAACGCGGTTCGTCCGAGCAGAGCGTGATAGCCACTGCGGAATGGGACTATGTCGAAGATTAACTCCTCGCTTCGGAAATTATCCGGGGATCCGAAGACCACTTCCAGTGTGACTGAGCCTGTACAACTGGCCTCGACACCTGGTATGACGCCTTTGAAGGTTGTCTTTGTAGGTTTAATCCTTGAAGGGTCTATGCCCATCTTGCGCACTGTATCCTGATAAAGCAGGTTCAGGCTACTGCCGCCGTCCATCAGGACTCTCGTGAGGTGAAATCCATCGACGATTGGGTCTAAAACCAATGCGGCGAATCCGCCATGGCGGATACTGGTCGGATGGTCTCTTCGATCGAAAGTGATCGGGCAAGAGGACCATGGGTTGAATTTTGGGGCGACTGGCTCCATCGCGTATACGTCCCTTAGTGCACGCTTCCGCTCCCTCTTGGGTATATGCGTTGCGTATATCATGTTTACCGTCCGAACTTGAGGGGGGAATCCCTTTTGTCCTCTGTTGTTCGGCGGCCGGGTCTCTTCCTCGTCATCGCTGTGTAGCCCCTTGTCATTGTTTTCGGCGATTAATTTGCCTGCCTGCTTGAATACCCAACAATCTCTGTTGGTGTGGTTAGCTGGCTTTTCGGGGGTTCCATGTATTTGACAGGAGCGGTCGAGTATTCGGTCCAAATTGGACGGGCCCGGAGTGGTTCTTTTGAATGGCTTCTTCCGTTGACCGGGCTTGGAGCCTCGGAATCCGGCGTTGACTGCCGTATCCTCATTGCTGTCGCCGTTAATGCGGCGTTTGTTTTTGTTTCGACGCGACCTGCCATTGCGGTCCTTGGTATCCGGACTGCCAGCGTTTTTGCTGAGGTTGTTGCTGCGAGCTAGCCAGCTATCCTCTCCCGCACAGAAGCGGGTCATGAGTGATGTGAGGGCTGCCATGGATTTCGGCTTTTCCTGTCCTAGGTGCCGGGCCAGCCACTCGTCGCGGATGTTATGTTTGAAGGCAGCGAGGGCCTCTGCATCCGGACAGTCGACGATTTGATTTTTCTTTGTTAAGAACCGTGTCCAGAATTGCCTGGCCGATTCGTCTGGCTGCTGGATTATGTGGCTTAGGTCATCTGCGTCCGGTGGTCGCACATACGTGCCCTGGAAGTTGTCGAGGAATGCGGCTTCCAGGTCTTCCCAGCATCCAATTGACTCTGCGGGCAGGCTGTTAAGCCAATGCCGAGCTGGTCCTTTAAGCTTGAGCGGGAGATATTTGATGGCGTGAAGATCGTCGCCGCGGGCCATATGTATATGGAGGAGATAATCCTCAATCCAAACCGCGGGGTCTGTTGTGCCATCGTAGGATTCGATATTAACGGGTTTAAACCCTTCAGGGATTTGATGATCCATTACTTCGTCAGTGAAGCATAGTGGGTGTGCGGCGCCTCTGTATTGAGCAATATCGCGACGTAGCTCGAGAGAGCGTTGTCTGCTGTGTTCGGCCCGGCCGGAGTAGTTGTATCCGGCGCGACGGTATTCGTCGTGGGTCTTGGGGCGCCCACGTGATCCATAGATAGATCTGGATTGTCTTGCCTTGTCCTCCAATATATCCCGCAAGTCCGGCGCGTTCCCCCGTGGCTTCATGCTTTTTGAGCGATGCCGGGGTACGGTTTTGGTGGAGGGCTTGCATGCCTCTCTGTCGCGGCCACGAGGTGGTCGGTCTGCCGTATTGTGCGCTGGTGATGCAGGTTTGTACGCTTCCTCCTCTAGTCGGGGGAGCAACTTGCGTTTTGGGTAACTTTTGGAGGGGCGTTCGAGTTCATACTCTTCGGCCGCGAGGACCTCGGTCCATCTGTCGGCCAGTAGGTCTTGATCAGCTTGAAGCTGTTGCTGCTTTTTCTTTAGGCTGTTTGCCGTGGCCATTAGCCTGCGTCTGAAACGCTCTTGTTCGACGGGATCCTCAGGCACGACGAATTCGTCGTCGTCGAGGCTTGCCTCGTCTCCGGAGGGAGGTAAGTAATTATCATCCTCGACCTCTTCGTCTGCCGCCCTCTCGTGAGGGCTTGCTTCTGCCTCCTCCTGCGCTGGATCGTGCTGGAGGGGGTTGTCTTCGGCACTTTCTGGGGTGTTATTATCTCCTGTGCCGGAATCTCTATTCTTGCTGTGGCGGGATTTAGAGCGGCGCCGCTGATGCCGGCGCTTGGGCTGTTTCTTTAAGGAATCGGCCTCCGTTGCTTCTTCGCCGTCCCCATCTTTTGGGGTGTCCACCATATATATGTCGTATGACGAGGTGGTCTTCCAGTGTCCTGTAGGCACTGGTTCTTGATAGTCTCCGGCATCGTCGTCCATACCGTCGATGTCTTCGGAGTCGTAGTCGAGTACGTCGGTTAGATCGTCGACGGTGGCTACGAAGTGGGTGGTGGGTGGGCCCTGAATTTCTTCGTCGTCCGCATCCCAACCATCCTGGCCGTAGTTCGGCCAGGGCTCTCCGGATAGCGAGAGATGCTTCAGCGAATTTAAGATATCGCCGAAGGGTGAGTGCTGAAAGATGTCCGCAGCGGTGAATTCCATGATCGGCGCCCAGTCGGATTCGACCGGCAGGGGCGCAGGAGGTTCGGAGTCCGGCAGAGAGTCCGGCACCTCGGAGTCATGAGCTTTATGCGGGACAAGGTAAGTGTTCGGCTCCATCGCCGTAGAAGTTGCAGCTCCCGAGGCGGTGTCCAGCCATCCGTCCTCGATCTGAGCGATCGGCTCCGGACTATGGGTCGGAGCGGATTCATGTGCGGCCTCCAAGGTGCTGTCCGGCGGCAGAGTTAGGTCGTGCCCATCGTGACAGCGCGGCACGCTCGGCTGTGGCTCAGATCCATCGAAGATCAAGTCCCCGCGGATATCGGCCGTGAAGTTTAGGCTTCCAAACCTGACCTGACGGCCAGGGGCGTAGCTTTCGATCTGCTCCAGATGGCCAAGTGAGTTGGCCCGCAGTGCGAAGCCGCCGAATACGAAGATCTGTCCGGGGAGAAAAGTCTCACCCAGGACTGCGTCGTTGTCGATTGAAGAGGCCATCAAGCCTATCGGTGACGACACAGAGGAACTCTCAATGAAAGCACCAATGTCGGTGTCAAAACCGGCGGATCTCGGGTAGGGGGTCCCGAACTGTGCGTCTAGGCGGATGGTAACAGGAGACAAGGGACACGATGTTTTACCCAGGTTCGGGCCCTCTTGATGGAGGTAAAACCCTACGTCCTGCTTGATTGATATTGATATTGTGGATGTTTACAAGAGTGGATCTACCACGAGATCAAGGAGGCTAAACCCTAGAAGCTAGCCTATGGTATGATTGTAATGGTTGTTGTTGTTGTTGTGTCCTACGGACTAGAGCCATCCGGTTTATATAGACACCGGAGAGGGCTAGGGTTACATAGAGTCGGTTACAATGGTAGGAGATCTACGTATCCGTATCGCCAAGCTTGCCTTCCACGCCAAGGAAAGTCCCATCCGGACACGGGACGAAGTCTTCAATCTTGTATCTTCATAGTCTTGGAGTCCGGTCGATGATGATAGTCTGGCCGATGATAGTTCGGCTGATGATGGTAGTCCGGCTATCCAGACACCCCCTAATCCAGGACTCCCACACTAGGGATCAAACCCTAACAAAACTAACTCAATTACATGGTAAATCTCATCCAACCCATCACTGTCCAGCAAGCCTACGATGGGATTATTCACGCACGATGGTGAGCATCATGAAATTGGTGATGGAGGATGGTTGATGATGACGACGGCGACGATTTCCCCTCTTCGGAGCCCCGAACGGACTCCCGATGTGCCCCCCGACGAAGAATAGGAGGTGGCGGCGGCTCTGTATCGTTAAACGCGATGAATCCTTCTTCTAATTTTTTTCTCCCCGAATGTGAATATAAGGAGTTGGAGTTGAGGTCGGTGGAGGTCCTGGGGGCCCACAAGACCAAAGGGTGCGCCCTCCACCCTTGTCGCGAGGGTGTGGGTCCCCTTCGGTTGATTCTTTCGCCAATATTTTTTATTTATTCCAAAAATGATCTCCGTCAAGTTTTAGGTCATTCCGAGAACTTTTATTCTGCACAAAAATAACACCATGGCAATTCTGCTGAAAACAGCGTCAGTCCGGGTTAGTTCCATTCAAATCATGCAAATTAGAGTCCAAAACATGGGAAAAAGAGTTTGTAAAAGTAGATACGATGGAGATGTATCAGTATTCACAAAACTGTACTCGCCCGTGCCAAACGGAGAACATCACCTCGGAGGAGCGGAGAGCGAGGGCGGAAGCACCAATATTGATTATGTTGACGACAGTGATGATGTCAACAACGACTTTGATGATAGTGAACAAATCAAGTCACCACCACACAACAAGCGCCATACCAAGCGAACACAAGATCCCGCAGCTGACCACGGCAAGGCAGCGGCGTCGAGTGTGAGGACTCCGAAGCGCACTCGACGTTGACTCCCGATCCGACGGAGAAACCGCCAAGCAAGCCAAGGTCATTCCTCCTAAACCTCGGAAGTCTCTTCCTAGGATCAAGGTTGATGTGCCTATCGCTTCGACGTAAGTGCTTTTTCTTCTTTTTTCTTCATTGTTGTTGTGGACCATGTTGCTTATCTGTCCAAGTGTGATTCTGGGTCTCCAGGACTGCTACCTCTGGGGCGTCCCATATGGAGATCGATGATGAGCAAGCTGACGCAGAGACTGCATACGTGACCACTTCTCGAGCAGGTAAGATCGGCGCACACCTCGTTAATTGTCTAGTCGGTCGATTGAAATCTGACTGTCGAGTGACTATAGTGCTAGAAGATGTTATCCAACTTCCGTCCAATGACGAGGAGGAGCCTCCAAGGAGCGCAATAGGAAGATGCAGGGCCTTGACCACCTCGCGGAAGCCCGCCCATAGGGTGTCTTCCAGTCAGACGTCTCATCCGCTGCCCGAACCTGTTGTTCAAGAAATAGGTGGTTTGTCTCGACCTGGTGTCCCTTTTACTGACCCTTTGTCGTCTACCCAGCCTCCAATGTCGACTACCCAAGCTACCAGTGTCGTGGTAGTAAGTCTGACAGTAATAATAGGGTGTACATATGAGGAGGCGAGGCCCTAGTTACGGTGAGGTTGTACACATGAGTTTACAAGTTCATGCCCCTCTCGGAGGAGGTAAAAACCCTACGTCTCGGTGCCCTGAGGCGTTCGACTGGAATATGGGTGTGTGTTACAAGGGGTGAGAACCCTTATCCCTGAGGAGGGGGGGTGGCTTATATAGAGTGCGCCAGGACCCCAGCCATCCTCGGTTACAGGGGTTCAATGTACATTAAGATAGGGAGTTACTAGTAACACCAGCTATAAAGTGTTATTAATGATCTTTAAGACTACGGAGTGAACGCCTGAACGTTGCCATCCTGAGTGACTCTGGGTATTCCGTACTTTGAGTGGTTTCCTGTATGGTCGAATGGCTTCATCTTGGTCGAGTGAAATTGGGGGTATCTGAGTGTGGTGACTGGTCGAGTGGATTGCACCAGATGGCTTCGGTTGATACTTCCTGTTGTGCTTTGAATGCCTTCGCTTCTAGGGTAGTGACCTTGGGTGGGGCGTATAGGTCAGGCCAATGACCCCACCCTAGGTCTATGGCATCATCATTATCCCCGGAATGGATTGAGGTCCGAGTGGAAAGAAGGTTGAAGTTGGTCCTGCCTTAACTCTTGTGCTTCACAAGTATTCATACTGGATTTGAGGTCCATGTTGAAACTTCGGCTTCATTTCAGTCTTCTTGATTGATTCATAGGTTGTCAAGTGAACTTATGCTGGCACTCTTTGAGTGTTGATATGACGCGAAATCTTTGGCGCGATTGGTTACTGTGGATCCCGGATCTCACGGGATTCGAAAACCTAGGGAAGCGCGTGAGGCAGAGCACACCGTAGTAAACGGGACAGATAGACAGGGGTGCCTTGATTTCTACGCCACCTTTTTCGCCACGTATCCGGTGTGCGACTATTGCGGGATTTGATAGGATCGCTCAGGCCCATGTGTCAACCACTTGGAAGTAGGCCCTTAAAAGGCGTCGAGGCCAAGGCGTGTGCACTGTGTGCTCCTATTCCCCTTCTTCTTCCTCTGCCTGTTCACCACATCCTCTTTCGCCCTCGACACCGCCGCTCCACTAGTGCGCAGCCCTCCACCATGGTGAAGGAGAAGACGGCGGCGCTGGAGCGCGCAAAAAGGTGATGATGACAGTGAAGGGCAAGAAGATGAATCGGGGGTCATCATCAAGTTCCGAGCTGCCGCCGGATTGGATTTAGGGAGACTGGGTCCGATCTACGCTCCGGCCAAAGGATCTGGAAGATTTGGCCGCCCCTGGTTTGATCACCGCTGGGGCTGCAAGGCTGCCGGGGGGTGAGATAGAACCTCAGCCGTTGTTGGGGATATAACTGCTGAGTGTAAACCGTCCTGGATGGCCCGGTTCACCCTCAACTGTGTTGAAGCCCATGAAGATCCAGAAGATGGCGTTTCACCAAGGAAGCTTAGAAGCCCGGAGCCCAAAGGTGGATTAGGGCCCATAGTGATAAACCGCCATGGTTGTGTGACTTGTATTGTAAGTTAGGAAAGGAGAGGCCGAGCCGAACACTTGTATGAGTCGGCCTCGGGACTTTGTAGACTGGCCGGGCGTCAACCTATGTATATAAAGGGACGACCCGGCGGCGGTTCAGGGACAAGAAACAACATTTCAAGACTCAGGCAAAGCATATTTTCTCCCTGGTCATCGAAATCCAATCAATCCCATCACAACTAGACGTAGGCTTTTACCTTCATCGAAGGGGCCGAACTAGTATAAACTCCCATGTACCTTGTCCGGTTTAACACCTTCAAGCTAACCCGTTGCAATGGCTCTGCAACTAAGTCCTTCCATGAGGACATCTGACGTGTTAATTCCACGACAGTTGGCGCCCACCATGGGGCTATCGCGTGATGGTTTCGAGTTCTTGAAGGGTAGCTCTGAAGGAATCAAGGGGTACGTGGTTGGCCGGATGACCAAGAGTCGTCGCGGAAAGCTCTACATCGATGATGAAGGATGGGGCCCAAGGCCGGCTCAATCGAGTACGGATACTGGGTCCCCTTTGGCGGAATTCATGTCTTCATCGGCAAAATCGGTGAACCGGGCCCCGAGCCGGACATCTGCACCGACCTCATCGAGACGGCTCAGCATGCGAGTCCTGCCCGGGTTAAGCCCGCCATGAAGCGTGCATTCGTAGGATGTGTCCATGGGATCGGATCTGAACCGGTGTCTGAAGGCGAGACAGCTGTTTATTCTAACGGTGATTCATCCACTGGCGAAACCGAGTCCCTATACCAAATTCATGATGGTGTGTTCGAAGGATATTCCGATGGCAACAGTATTCTGGACCTCCGTGAACTGCCGAGTCGGGTTACTATGTACATGGCCGGAACACAGCCCACTTTGCAGTCTTCATCTACAGTGGCAATGAATACCGGCTCAGCAACTGCGGCAGGAGCCCCGGCGCGCCGACCGGCTCAAGTCCTCTCCGGTTTGATGGATGCCTGGGCGACCTTGTTAACCATGGCAGTTACCCCGGAGACGCAGGATCAACACAATGCGGATATTGCAAAGCTGAAGGACCAGATAACACAGGCTAAGGAGGACCTGGCAGTTGAGGATGCTAGGATGGCTGAAGAACGGGCCGCTTTGGATGCCCAGTCACAGCAGATACAGGTGCAGAATTACCAGCTCATGCTGGATCGGAACGCATCAGATGATGTAATGCGAAGCAAGTACCGGTCTCGTTTGCCGTCGGTCTATGAAGTACTGAACCTCTTTCAGACACCAGGCGCTGGGCCGAGCAATCCGACAGCTGCAAACTGGACCGATGCGCCTAGGGCAGTGCTGGATCAACCACGGATGACGGAACCACCCCGACAAACGGATAACCCGCCGCAATACGTGTCCACAGCATCGGGTCACTTCTCAAGCCCTTTGGATAACATGATTGCCGCAGCATCTCGCCTGGCAGCCATTCTGATGGAGGGCGATTCAATAGCGGCGATTGAAACGCGACGGGCTAGGGGCCTTCTTCAAACCGCCATGGTGCAGCAGCATGCTTATTCCTATAGCCGGGATAGAATTATTTCAACCCCTCGTCCGAGCCCGAGCTATAGCAGGCACATGGATGAACCGGAAGTGTCTAGCAGTGCGCGACGTCGTAATGCTCAAGATGTGGTGGATAATGGTAGAGCACGAAGGGAGGCCACTTTGGGTCGTCATCAACCCGCCCCGGTTCAGCTAGCGGCGTCAGTAGACGGAGGCACCGGGCTTGCCTTCAGTTCCTGGGGAGTGCCGTGTCTCATTCCGACTCTCCGTAATGTGCGTCTGCCCAAGGATTTCAAGGGTCCACGTAAAGTGCCTAATTACACTGCGGATAAGACACCTGAGGCATGGGTCGAGAGTTATGAGATGGCAATGGAGATGCTACATGTGGATGAAGCAGCCTATGCAAAGTACTTCACTTTGACGTTGGAAGGGACAACCCGTACTTGGTTGAAAAATTTGCCAGCTAACTCCATCGAGTCATGGGATCAGTTCAAGGCCCGGTTTATAGCCAATTTCAAACACACGTGCAAACAGCCCATGTCCATTGTGGATCCGGATGCTTGTGTTCAAGGGGAGAACGAGTCAACAACTCATTGGGTACGCCGGGTTTCAGAAGTATTGCATTCTTCCGACTGGATTAACGTCGGGCAAGCGATTATAATGCTGGAGCGTAATTGCCGATTTAAGTCACTAAAGATGAAGTTGGGACGGCTCAAGTGTCGGCGTTCTGGGAACGGGGGTCCCCAGACTTGCCTGCCTGCGGCCTGCGGCGTGGCTCAAAGGGGGGCCCAGCATGGCCCATCTTCATCAACACAAGCTCAAGACCCTCGCGAGGGGCCAAGCCTCGCGGGGCGAACGACAAGGAGCTTCCTCAGGCACGGCCTCATCAGGCTGGCTCATGAGGAGGCGGAGAGATCAAGACGGGGTCCCTCGCGTGGTGCCCATGATGCAAGCCATGACGACCAAGGGCGCCAGTCGGGCGCCAGCCCGCGCGGTGTCCTCCTTTCCTCTTTGGTGCAAAGGGAGCAAGCGCAGGCGAGAGCATCAAGCAAAGGAATCCATTTCGGTGCAACAAGACCAAGACCAGCCCAACGGCAGAGAGGAAGTCATTGTGGAGCCCAAGCAGGCGTCACCGCCAGAGCCTTTGACAGGCGAGGACCAACTTTAGTCAGGATAAGTGTACCCACTGTTCCCCTTCAAAATGGCCAATTGTTGGCGCCCTTCCCGCTCAATATTTGGGAGGAGGACCAGGGCCTTTGCCTATAAATAGGACTAGCCACCCCCAGGGTAGAGGGAGAGGAAAAAGAGAGGCATCTAGGAGGAAGAGAGGCACCTAGAATCGAGAGAGAAAGAGCGACTGAACTCCTCCTAGCAGTTCATCGCACCAGCCAAGAATAGACCCTCGCGAAGCTGTTCTTCCTTGTATTGTTCATCATCAGCCCAAGAGGCAATCCACCACACCACACACTGGAGTAGGGTAATACACCACAATGGTGGCCTGAACCAGTATAAACTCTGTGTCTCTTGTGTTGTTCCTCTGGTAGTTTAGGTCCTAGCGATTCGGCGAGGAACAGGTAGGTAGAGGGCGAAATCTCCGTGCGCACCCCAGTGTTCGAACCTCAAGGGTCTGCCGGAACCCAAAATCCGACATTTGGCGCGCCAGATAGGGGTGCGCCGGAATTCGTCTTCCGTCGCCCTGTTCTTCCCCGACCGTCGCATCCACGTCTGACGCTCGTCGGGCTCGCGCCGAGCGCCGAGCCGCCCTCGCTTCCCGCGTCACCCAGACGGCTCCCATCGGCGGGCGTCCTCGTCATTCCCCGTCACCTGCCGTCAACGCTGCCACTGGTCCGGCGGGGAACGAGCAGCAAGCATCGTCCCAGCATCCGTCCATGAGGCGAGACGGCCGCACCGCTACACCCTCGCTCACCCCTTCTGATTATTCGTCCCGCGCGCCCCGCGCGGCCATGGAGGCTCGAGCTGCGCTCATTGCGGCAAACGAGCTCCTGCGCTACCGCCCAATCGATGACGTCTATGAAGAGTGGCTCGACCGAGTCGCCGAGCTCGTCCGTGCCGCTGGGGGCTCCCCCACGCCGTCCTTCTCGCTGCACCGCGCCCCACCCTGCGCGGGCAATGAAGCTCCCGGGGTGCCTCAGCCGCCTCCCCCTCAAGAAGGTGCCCTAGCCCCAAGGCGCGCGGCCCCTGGGCGGAACCCGCTTCGTCAGGAGCCAGCGCGGCAAGAGAAGAGCTGCCAAGAAGTCCCTCGCCCTCGAGAAGTTGCCCGAGCGCTGCCTGCTCCGGCTCGTCGCGACCACGCTCCTGCTCCAGCACATCAAGACCCCGCGCTGCTCCCAGCTACAGCGCATGGGGACCTGCAGGACCAAGCTCTTCATCACCCAAGGCCTCCCATGACCACAGCGGGCTGCCGCGCCTTCACCACCGAGCTGCGCAGTGTCGCGTGGCTTGGCAAGTTCAAGCCAGACCTGCCTCCTTGCTACGATGGCACGGCTGACCCTGCAGAGTTCCTCCAGCTCTACGAGCTGGGCATCGAGGCTGCCAACGGGGACGAGAAGGTCATGGCAAACTGGTTTCCCATGGTGCTCAAGGACGGGGCCCGTACCTGGCTCCTGAACCTGGCTCCAGGCACGATCTCCTCCTGGGACGAGATGCGCACCCGCTTCATCGCCAACTTCCAGGGTACTCGCGACCAGCCACCCGCCGTGAGCGACATGCGCCATATCAAGGAGCAACCAGGGGAAATCCTGCAGAAGTACATCCAGCGCTTCAACAACGCGCGCCTCAAGATTCCCAAGATGACCGAGGAGGCCATCATCTCAGCCTTCTCCGACAGCGTGCGCGACGTCAAGATGAAGGAGAAGCTGGCGATGCATGAAGACCTGTGCACCTCCTTGTAGTTGTTCAACTTGGCGACCAAGTGTGCCAGGGCTGAGGAAGGGCATCTCTCCCTCCTCGAGCTGCCTGCCGTAGACCCAGAATAGAAGAAGCCCAAGGCCAAGGACGTGAAGCGCAAGGGGATTGTCGTGCTCACGGCAGAACTAGACACCAAGCGGGGCAGAGATCAGCCCGAATCCTCCAAGGGCGGTCGGTACTGCGTGTACCACAACCTCCACACCCACAACACCAATGAATGCCAAGAGCTCCGGGCCGTGCGTGAAGGAAGGGTTGGCCGATGTCCCGACCGCAGCGACCGGGGCTACGGCCGAGGAGGAGGAAGGAACACAGGACACTCGGAAGACCGTGGCCCACGCCAAGGGTGGCGCGACCAACCTCGCGAGGATCGCTGGCAGTACCCGCCTCGCGAGGGAGCATGGAGGGATCAGCCTCACGAGGATCGCCCGCAAGGGAACGGAGGCCTCCCTCCACTGCCGCCGCAGCCAAGGAGAAATGAGGACCGTCATCAGGACGAGGGGGCTGTGGGCTTCCAGGAACCGCGCGCGATCGCCTGCATCCTGGGCGGAGCTCAAGCCCCAGCCTCTTAACGCATCTTCAGGAAGTTCGCTCGCGAAGTAAACGCAGTCCCCCCCCCCAAGCTCGAGGCCACGCGCCCTCTTAGGTGGTCGGCGTGTGCCATCACGTTCAGCTCAGCGGATCAGCTCAAGTGCGGGGCCACAGCCGGAGTCCACCAATTTGTGGTTTTGATACAAGATTGGATACAAGAGATGAACTAGGGTTTTGAGATGAGATGGTGC
This sequence comes from Triticum aestivum, assembly GCF_018294505.1. Classification (NCBI taxonomy): domain Eukaryota; kingdom Viridiplantae; phylum Streptophyta; class Magnoliopsida; order Poales; family Poaceae; genus Triticum; species Triticum aestivum. Next base: position 215,774,332 of record NC_057795.1, read on the forward strand.
TGGTGAAGATGTTGATGGAGATTGGCCCCCTCAAGATGAGAGGATCGTTGGTGATGACGTTGGTGATGATTTCCCCCTCCCGGAGGGAAGTGTCCCCGGCAGAACAGCTCCGCCAGAGCCCTAGGTTGATTCCGCCAAGGTTCCGCCTCGTGGCGGCGGAGTTTCGTCATGTAAGCTTGCCCACGATTTTTTTCCAGGGGAAAACCCTTCATATAGTAGAAGATGGACGCCGGAAGCCCACCATGGGGCCTAGGAGATAGGGGCGCACGCCCTACAGGGGGGCGCCCCCCTGTCTCCTGGACAAGGTGTGGGCCCCCTGGCCTATTTCTTTTGCCCAAAAATCTTATTAAATCTGAAAAGTTGTTTCGTGGAGTATCAGGTCTTTTGGAGTTGTGCAGATTAGGTTTCCAACGTTTGCTCCTTTTCCAGCCAGAATTCCAGCTGCCAGCATTCCCCCTCTTCATGGTAAACCTTGTAAAATAAGAGAGAATAGCCATAAGTATTGAGGTATAATGTGTAATAACAGCCCATAATGCTATAGATATTGATATAAAAGCATGATGCAAAATGGATGTATCAACTCCCCTAAGCTTAGACCTCGCTTGTCCTCAAGCGGAAGCCAAAATTGAAAAATATGTCCACATGTTTAGAGATAGAGGTGTCGATAAAAATAAAATATGGACAAGAGGGCATCATGATCATTCTAATAACAGCAACATATATGGATTTTGTCATATGATTTCCTATGTTCAAGTAATAAGCAATTCACAATGTTAAGTATGGTTCAAAAACTTCATTGGGAACTAACAAACTATAATCTCAGTCATTGAAGCAATTGCAATTTATCGTAACATCAGAAAGAGTCAATAATAGAGCTTTTCAGCAAGCTCACATACTCAACTATCTCGTAGTCCCCTATAATTGTTAACAATCACGCAATACTAGTGGTTATAGAGTTTCAGCCGGACACTGAGAAAGATAGTGGCTTATTGTGTTGCCTCCCAACATATTCACCTTTAGGTGATGTCAATAATAATATCCTATGCCAACTTACATCCAATTGGATATATGCATCATGATCTTTCAAACACGAGGAGCTTGCCAAAGGATAAAATGAAAAAGGGAAAGGTTCGGATCACCTTGACTCAAGCATAAAGTGAAACATAAAGTAAAAGATAAGCCCTTCGCAGAGGGAAGCAGAGGTTGTCATGTGCATTTAGGGTTGATGCATGAAATCTTAATGCAAAAGAACGTCACTTTATATTGCCCCTTGTATGTGGACCTTTATTATGCAGTCCGTCGCTTTTATTACTTCCACAACAAGTTCGTACAAAGCTTATTTTCTCTGCACTAATAAGTCATACATATTTAGAGAGCAATTTTTATTGCTTGCACCGATGACAACTTACTTGAAGGATCTTACTCAATCCATAGGTAGGTATGGTAGACTCTCATCGCAAAGCTGGGTTTAAGGATATTTGGAACCACAAGTAGTATCTCTACTTGGTGCAAGGAATTTGGCTAGCATGAGGGGGAAAGGCAAGCTCAACATGTTTGGAAGGTCAATGACAATATACTTTAACTGAGATGTCGGAAAACATAAACCATTACGTTGTCTTCCTTGTCCAACGTCAACTCTTTTAGCATGTCATACTTAATGAGTGCTTCACAATCATAAAAGATGTCCAAGATAATATATTTACATGTGAACCCCTCTTTCCTTATTACTTCCTATTAATTGCAACGATGACCAAGGCTACGTTCATCAACTCTCAACAATTTTTATGCCTCATACTTTCTATGTGTGAAGTTATCACTATCCATAAGATCAATATGGATTCTTTTGTTCTTTATACTTTCTCAAGATCATATTAACATATCAAAGCCCTTGACTCAACACTAACCTTTATTATATATAGCACACAGACTCGATTACATAAAGAGATCACAAAGAAAAACTCAAAACTACTTGATATCAAAAATTCGAACTTATAGATCAAGATACTACTAAAGGATCAAACTAAATAAAGCGATAAAGATAGGAGTGAGATGGTGATACGATACCGGGGCACCTCCCCCAAGCTTGGCAGTTGCCAAGGGGAGTGCCCATAACCATGTGATTATTTCTTCGGAGGTCGTGAAGTAGGAGTTGTTGATGATGTAGGCTTGTGTTCCGTCTTCCAAGGCATAGGCTCTCCATCATAAAGGGATGATCGATTCTCCGGGATCCTTAAATCTGTAGCCAAACTCATTCACTTGAATCTATATTCATACTCACAGTTCTGGTTTTGCAGGTCATAAATCTGGGCTTGGAGGTGCTCGATTTTCTCTTGAAGCTTGAAGATGGTCTCCCCAATGACTTTGGCATCTAGCTTGTGGTTGTTGGTGAACTCCGTGATCATCATCTGGTTAGCGTTGAGTCCATGCTCCACCATCCCTTGGCACTTGAAAAATTCTTGCTCCATAGCTTCGAGCTTTGTATCCACGCTCCCGGTACGCCTTGGTCCCTCCCCATCGCGGATGTGCAACACCCCCTCACGCATCTCAATGGTTTGAGGGTGGTGCAGCACCTCCGCAAGATAGGGGTTGATAACCCTCTCAAAAAACTTGTCCTTTGGAGCGCTTGAAGATGACATGATGCTTTAAATCTGAAAAAGAAACAGCCCGAAACGAAAACAGAGGATATTTGCATGATACGGTGGTCAAAACCTACGGGTGTATATATAATGAATTTTTACCGACCAAAATACATAGCATACAAGAAAATGGAGTCCGGGGCACACGAGGTGCCTACGAGACAGGGGGGCGCCCTACAGGGGGGGGGGAAGCCCTCCGCCCTCGTGCCCTTTTCGGACTACTTCTTTCTTCCTAAAATCCTTAAATAGTCCAAAACTGATAAAAATTGCCATTAGAGTTGTTTTGGAGTCGGTTTACTTACCGTACCACATACCTATGCCTTTTTGGAGTCTGGAACGTTCTAGAAAGTGTCTCTTATGTATTCCTCAGGGGCTATGGTTTCAATAATATTAGTTTCGACATTGATAGGATTACCTGAAATATAATTTTTAATTCTTTGACCGTTTACCACCATCGGATTTGTGCCTTCAAAGTTGTTGATTTTTATAGCACCAGAACGATAGACCTCCTCGATAACGTAGGGACCTTCCCATTTTGAGAGAAGTTTTCCTGCAAAAAATCTTAAACGAGAGTTGAACAATAACACATAATCTCCTACGTTAAACCCAAGCAAAAAATCCTCTTATCATGCCAGCGTTTGACTTTTTCTTTGAAAAGCTTAGCATTCTCATATGCTTGGGTTCTCCATTCATCAAGTGAGCTAATATGAAATAACCTTTTCTCTCCGGCAAGTTTGAAGTCATAATTAAGCTCTTTAGTAGCCCAATATGCTTTATGTTCAAGTTCAAGAGGTAAATGACATGCTTTTCCATAAACCATCTTATATGGAGACATACCCATAGGATTTTTGTATGTAGTTCTATAGGCCCATAATGCATCATCAAGTTTTTTGGAGCATTCTTTCTAGATCTATTCACAGTCTTTTGCAAAATTAATTTGAGCTCTCTATTGCTCAACTCTACTTGACCACTAGACTGCGGGTGATAAGGAGATGCAATTCTATGATTGACATGATACTTAGCGAGCATTTTATGGAAAGCACCATGAATAAAGTGTGAACCACCATCAGTCATAAGATATCTAGGGACTCCAATCTTGGAAAAATAACTTCTTTAAGCATTTTAATAGAAGTGTTATGATCAGCACTACTAGTTGGAATAGCTTCTACCCACTTAGTAACGTAATCAACAACAACTAAAATATGTGTATAACCATTGGAGGCAGGAAAAGGTCCCATATAATCAAAGCCCCAAACATCAAACGGTTCAATAACAAGAGAATAATTCATAGGCATTTCTTGACGTCTACTAATGTTACCTATTCTTTGACATTCATCACAAGATAAGACAAACTTACGAGCATCTTTGAAAAGAGTAGGCCAATAAAAACATGATTGTAGTACCTTGTGTGCAGTTCTATCTCCAGCATGGTGTCCTCCATAGGATTCAGAGTGACACTTGCGTAGGATCTGTTCCTGTTGATGCTCAGGCACACAATGTCTAATAATACCATCTACTCCTTCTTTATAAAGATGTGGATCATCCCAGAAGTAATGTCTTAAATCATAAAAGAACTTTTTCTTTTGCTGGTATGTGAAACTAGGCGGTATATATTTAGCAACAATGTAATTAGCATAATCAGCATACCAAGGAGCAGTACAAGAAGCATTGACAACCGCTAATTGTTCATTAAGAAAACTATCATTAATAGGCAGTGGGTCATTGTAGGACCTTGAGAAGAGGTGTCTAGAGGGGGGGTGATTAGACACTAAGTACCAAAGTTGCAGTTTTTAAGTTTCCTTAAGTTTAACTGGAGTTTAGGCACAAGTTTAACACTCACAATAGATATCAAGCAAGCATGCAAAGAGTATATTAGCAGCGGAAAGTAAAGCATGCAATTTGCAAGAAAGTAAAGGGAAGGGTTTGGAGGATTCAAACGCAATTGGAGACACGGATGTTTTTGGTGTGGTTCCGATAGGTGGTGCTATCGTACATCCACGTTGATGGAGACTTCAACCCACGAAGGGTAACGGTTGCACGAGTCCACGGAGGGCTCTACCCACGAAGGGTCCACGAAGAAGCAACCTTGTCTATTCCACCATGGCCGTCGCCCACGAAGGACTTGCCTCACTAGCGGTAGATCTTCGCGAATTAGGCGATCTCCTTGCCCTTACAAACTCCTTGGTTCAACTCCACAATCTTGTCGAAGGCTCCCAAGTGACACCTAGCCAATCTAGGAGACACCAGTCTCCAAGAAGTAACAAATGGTGCGTTGATGATGAACTCCTTGCTCTTGTGCTTCAAATGATAGTCTCCCCAACACTCAACTCTCTCTCATAGGTTCTGGATCTAGTGGAAAGAAGATTTGAGTGGAAAGCAACTTGGTGAAGGCTAGAGATCAAGATTCATATGGTAGGAATGGAATATCTTGGCCTCAACACATGAGTAGGTAGTTCTCTCTCAGAAAATGTATGCTGGAAGTGTAGGTTCAGTGTGATGGATCTCTCCACGAATGAAGAGGAGGTGGAGGGGTATATATAGCCTCCACACAAAATCTAACCGTTACACACAATCTACCAAACTCGGTGGGACCGAATCGTTAAACACGGTCAGACCGATTTAGCAGATAATGTGACCATTAGGGTTTTCGGTGGGACCGAAATGCAACTCAGTGAGACCGATATGGTTAGGGTTAGGGCATAATGTAATCTCGGTAAGACCGATTACACAAACTCGGTGAGACCGATTTTGGTAATAAGCTTTCCAGAGAGTTGGTCAGGCAAACTCGGTTTGACCGATTACACAAACTCGGTGAGACTGATTTTGGTAATTAGTTAACCAGAAGGTTTGCATTGTAATCTCGGTAGTACCGATTGCACAAACTCGGTGAGACCGATTTTGGTAATGGACATACACAGAGAGATTACAATCCCATCTCGGTGAGACCGAGATCCCTATCGGTGAGACCGAGATCCCTATCGGTGAGACCGATTTGCTTAGGGTTTGTGGCAGTGGCTATCACTTTTGGAATCGGTGGCGCCGGATAGGAAGAATCGGTGTGACCGATTTTGGCTTTAGGTTTAGGTCATTTGTGGAAGTGGCAAAGTAGTTGAGGGTTTTTGGAGCATATCACTAAGCACATGAAGCAAGAGGCTCATTAAGCAACACCTCATCCTTCCTTGATAGTATTGGCTTTTCCTATAGACTCAATGTGATCTTGGACCACTAAAATATAAAATGAAGAGTCTTGAGCTTGAAGCTTGAGCCAATCCTTTGTCCTTAGCGTCTTGAAGGAGGTCCCACATCCTTTAGTCCATGCCACTCCTCTGTTGAACTTGTCTGAAACATGCTAGATAAAAGTGTCAGTCCAACAAGAGATATGTTGACATTAATTACCAAAACCACCTAGGGGGCACTTGTGCTTTCAATCTCCCCCTTTTTGGTAATTGATGACAACATACATCAAAGCTTTAGATAAAGATATAAAGAATAGCAAGTAAAGCTTTGGAAAGACATGTAACAAACATAGGCTCCCCCTACATGTATGCAATCATGTGAATATGGAATATAGAAGCATGTGAGAGCATAAACATGATAGAGCAGGCAATGTGTTACATGTATCTTGGCCATATGCATCAGAGCAAAGAATATTAAAGAAAATACCTTCATGCTCATGAGTCCTTCTTGCAAACAATATGTACATCAGCAAGAATTCCTCATACACATGATTGTGATGCATATACTTACCTTGTAGTCTTGAGTTGGCTTAGGATGAAATGAACCTGCGTAAACAAGGTTAGATAACACAGATACATCTACTAGCCAGAGCAAACAGAAGAAACCACAAGAATACCAAGACTGGGATGACATGTAGAGAGTGAGTACTAAGTACCACATTGGATTAGACATGTCCCCAAGAGTAAAGATATGCAATGAATTTAAATGATTTCTTTCCCTTAGATGTCTTGCTCCCCCTGAATCTAGCATGGGATACTGGGAGAAGATAGGGAATAGAGAATCAGAGCTGAAAGATATGAATGATGATCAGAGCTAATGTATGCTAATGTAAATAAGCACAACAGATCATATGAACATGTCTCTCCCCTTAAGAAGACATGTGGGCATCTCTCCTCTTGAACACCAAGCATCTGGGATCCTTGAGAAATACTTTCTACTTAAGTATTCTCTCCCCCTGGAGATCTCTCTCTCCTTTGAGGGTCTCTCCCCCTAGAGGATCTCTTCCCCCTTAGGAGTTGATAAACTCTTTCTCTAATGTGATCTCTTTCTAAATGATAAGCTTTGATGTTCTCTCTCTCCCCCTTTCACATCAATTTCCAAGAAGGGTCTTCTGGAATCTGTCGAATGGGTTTGGTCCTTGAGACACAGCACAAAGCAATGATAAAAATGTGATGCTTGTAGAGGACAAGATTCATTGAGTGGAGCTGGATCAAAAAACCATAGAATATGTGGCAAACTGTTTTTCCTGTTGTGAAATCGGTGGCACCGAGTGGTATGCTTCGGTTGGACCGAAAGGATTCGGTTGGGCCGAAAATAACAAATCGGTGAAACCGAGTTCATCTCAGAGAAAACACTTGTCACCTCAGCTCACTAGACTAGTAAGGTCTCACAAAGATTTGCAAGGAATTTACTGAAAGATGTGCAATGAATTGGAATGCAGAAAATGCAGAGCAAACAGAAAGAAATCTAGATGAAGTTTTTTTTGAAAGGGGAAACAAATATGCATGAGACAAATGCAAAAACACAGAAAAGAACACAAGAGAACTTCATCTAGAGATGGTCGGCGACAAAGTCACCTATGTTAGAGTATATTGACTTAGGAGTCAAGTGAGATCACTTGATCATAGGTCATACTCATCGTTTAAGCTCAAAATGGGGTTGCCATTTTTCGTTTAAGCATCTTAATGTATTCTCATCTTGTCAAGTTGCTTTAGCTCATGACTTGGAGTAAAGCTTCTCTAAGATGGAATGACATACCATGGTTGGTGGTGTTGTCCATGTAATTGAACTTGTGTGGGTTGCTCAAGGTTGATGTAGCTCATCAAGAATTTGGAGCACCACTTGGAATTTGAGTCCATCTACCTACATGGGTTAGTTCTTGCAAGGAAGAGCACTTGTGTATCCAAAAATGACAATCATGAAGCTCAAATAGAATTTGTCAAAGGATATGTTTGAGTGGTTCCGTGCTTCCTTGTCTTCAACCACCATAGTGTAGAGACTTGGTGATGTAGAGATTACTCAAGATGTGAGTGGATTACAATCTCATGGAATTTGGTTCCACCAAGTACCTACATGGGTTAGATAACATGCAAGATACAAGTATATCCAAGACATAAGATTTTCATCATAAGAGAAATATCAAGGATTAGTCATAAGCTCATGTCTTGCATGTATCCAATGGAGTTTCTACTCCAAGTTTGAAGCATCAATGATGTTCAATTCTCCTCTTAACCTGCAAAACACTTTCTCATCAAGAGGTTTAGTGAATATATCCGCTAATTGCTTTTCGGTGCGAACATGCTTAAGATCAATGTCACCCTTAACAACATGATCTCGAATGAAATGATGACGAACTTCAATATGCTTAGTTCGAGAATGTTGCACAGGATTATGACCAATTTTGATAGCACTTTCATTGTCACAAAGCAATGGAACATGTCTCACATATATCCCATAATCTTTAAGAGTTTGGGTCATCCAAAGTAATTGAGCACAACATGAACCAGCGGCAATATATTCAGCTTCGGCGGTGGATAAGGATACCGAGTTTTGTTTCTTGGAGGACCAAGACACAAGAGATCTACCAAGAAATTGACAAGTACCCGAAGTGGACTTTCTATCAACCTTGTCTCCGGCATAGTCCGAGTCGGAATAGCCAACAAGATCGAAAGAGGCCCTCTTAGGATACCAAATGCCAAAGTTTGGTGTATGGATTAAGTATCTCACTATCCTTTTCACGGCCTTAAGATGACATTCCTTTAGGAGCAGCTTGATATCGTGCACACATGCACACACTTAGCATGATATCGGGACGTGAAGCACATAGATATAACAATGAACCAATCATAGAGCGATAAACCTTTTGATCAACCGGTTCACTATCTTTGGTCAAATCAATATGTCCACTAGTAGGCATGGGTGTAGACATACCTTTGCATTCTTGCATATTGAACTTCTTGAATAAGTCCTTGGTGTACTTCGTTTGAGAAACAAAGGTACCTTCCTTAGTTTGCTTGATTTGCAACCCAAGAAAGAATTTGAGTTCACTCATCATAGACATCTCAAACTTCTCCGACATTAGCTTCCCAAACTTCTCACTAAAATGAGGGTTAGTTGAACCAAATATAATATCATCAACATAGATTTGGCACACAAATAGTTCTCCATTAACCCTTTTAGTAAAAAGAGTAGAATCAATTTTCCCAATTTCAAAGCCTTTTTCAATAAGGAACTTGGTCAAGCATTTATACCATGCTCTAGGAGCTTGTTTAAGACCATAAAGAGCTTTGTGAAGTTTGTAAACATGATTGGGTTTCTTAGGATTGACAAAGCCGGGAGGTTGCTTAACATAAACTTCCTCCTCTATTTCACCATTTAGAAAAGCACTTTTAATGTCCATTTGGTACAGGGTGATATCATGATGATTAGCATAGGCAAGTAAGATGCGAATGGACTCAAGTCTAGCAAAGGGGGCATAAGTCTCACCATAGTCCATACCTTTGACTTGTGTGTAGCCTTGGGTGACGAGACATGCTTTGTTGCGAACTACTTGTCCATCTTCATCTTGCTTGTTGCGAAACACCCATTTGGTACCGATGACGTTGTGGTTGTTGTCGGGCTTCTCAACCAATGTCCAAACTTGGTTCCTCTCAAAGTTATGTAGCTCTTCATGCATAGCATTTATCCAATCCGGATCTTCCAATGCTTCTTCAACCTTCATAGGTTCAATGCTAGAGATGAAAGAATAGTTTTCACAAAAGTTAGCTAAACGAGTTTTAGAGCGAGTGATTCTCCCGGTTTGAATGTCATTGTAGATTTGCTCGACGGGATGATCTTTAGCAATTCTTGCTCGAACTCGTGAAAGCTTTTGCTTGGGTCTTCGTTGAACATCTTCTTCATCTTGTTCTTCTTCTTGGCCTTCTTCATTGTTGGCGTTGTCGTTCTCTTGTCGTGGTGGAGAAGGAGGTTGTTGACGTTCATCTTGATGCACTTCCTCGTTTTCTTCATCTTGGTGTGTCCCACTTGTGGATGCTTCCGTATCAACTCTTGGTTCACCTTGTCGTGAAGTAGAAGCTTCCACTTGGACGGACGAGGTACTCTCCTTCACCTCCGTTGGACGAACCTTGCCAATAGGCAAGTCTTGGATTGCTTCCGAAGGATCTTTGTCACCTACATCAATTGGCAATTGCTCTACTTGCGAGCCGTTAGATTCATCAAACTTCACATCTACCGTCTCTTCAACCTTTCGGGTGAAATTGTTGTAGACACGGTAAGTGTGAGAGTTTGAGCCATAACCTAGTAGGAAACCTTCATGAGACTTAGGAGCAAATTTAGAGCGACGATGCTTATCAAGAATGTAGCACTTTGAGCCGAATACTCGAAAGTATCCAACTTGGGGTTTGTTACCGGTGAGGAGCTCGTATGCCGTCTTGCCGAGTAGCTTGTGAAGATACAAGCGATTTGTTGCATGACAAGCTGTCTCAACCGCTTCTGCCCAAAAGTGCTTCGGCGTCTTGTACTCATCAAGCATCGTTCTCGCCATTTCAATGAGCGTCCGGTTCTTCCTCTCAACAACTCCGTTTTGTTGAGGTGTGTACGTAGCCGAGAACTCGTGTGAAATCCCTTCTTCGTCAAGAAAGGTGTCCACATTTGCGTTCTTGAACTCCGTTCCGTTGTCGCTGCGAACCTTCTTGATCTTCACTTCAAATTGATTTTGGGCCTTCCTAGCGAAGTTTTTGAAGATCTTTTGGACCTGCGATTTATCATCGAGAAAGAACACCCACGTAAATCTTGAAAAATCATCAACTATAACTAGACCAAAAGAATTTCCACCGAGACTCTTGTAAGAGTTGGGACCAAAGAGATCCATGTGAAGTAGCTCGAGTGGCCTCCTTGTGGTCATGATGTTCTTCACGGGATGCCTTCCTCCAACCTGTTTACCTGCCTGACAAGCGCTGCAAAGTCTATCCTTATCAAATATGACATCGTTAACTCCAAGGATATGATTTCCTTTAATAAGCTTGTCAAGGTTTCGCATACCAACATGACCTAGTCGTCTATGCCATAACCAACCTTTTGAGGATTTAGCAATGAAGCAAGTTTTAGGTTGAGCCTTTTTAGTGAAATCAACAATGTATAGATCACCTCTACGCACACCGGTAAAGACCATTTTATGATTGTCTCGACGAAACACTTGGCAATCTACTTCAGTAAATAGAACATTGAAACCGAAATCAGCAAGTCTAGATACTGAAAGTAAGTTGTATCCAAGAGATTCAACGAGCATGACATTTTGTATGGAGCTATCATGTGATATGGCCACCTTACCGAGGCCAACCACCTTACCCTTTGAGTTGTCACCGAAAGTGACATACTTTCGAGGACTATCATTATCAGCAAGCTCACGAAACATGTCTTTATCTCCGGTCATGTGATTGGTACATCCACTATCAAGAACCCATTCCTTTCCTCCTGACATATATCCCTGAAGATTTGCCATAAGACCAAAGTGTCTCATTGCATCATCAAGATCGAAGTCACTATCATCATCCTCATCATAGTATCCATGTTCAACATCGTCATGTGGTGGATCAAGTCCTAGAGAGGGTGATTCATTAGAGTGAGTTTGACAATGATCTTGCTTATGAATTTTTATAGCTTCGGAAATAATATCACTAATAATACCAACATTTCCTTTGGCATGCATAAGGTTTGTAAGCTCAAATAGACGATCACCAAACATAGGATCACTAGAATTCATCTTACTCAAGGCAATTGACTTATGGAGAATTTCATCAAGATTTTTCAAGGAATAATCTGGAAATCGTTCCTCAAGAAATTTCCATATGGTGTAGGAACACTTGAAAGTAGGCAAGCATCCAATCAAGTTTCTAGGCAATCCTCTAATGATAAGTTCGGCAGTTCTAAGATTCCTAATCATGTCAAGTGACTCATCATGGGTAGGATGCATAGGATCAACATAAGGTGCACAAGGGTTAGCAATTTACTTGTTCAAATGATATTGATTGAAAATAACAAGCATCTCACTTTTCCACTCATGAAAATACGCTCCATCAAGAATAGGCACTCTATGTCTAAGACTCCCCAAACTAGACTCATCCATCTTCCTCCAATGGTGATTAAACCAAGGCAATGGAGACCAATTCTCTGATACCACTTGTAGGACCTTGAGAAGAGGTGTCTAGAGGGGGGTGATTAGACACTAAGTATCAAAGTTGCAGTTTTTAAGTTTCCTTAAGTTTAAGTGGAGTTTAGGCACAAGTTTAACACTCACAATAGATATCAAGCAAGCATGCAAAGAGTATATGAGCAGCAGAAAGTAAAGCATGCAATTTGCAAGAAAGTAAAGGGAAGGGTTTGGAGGATTCAAAAGCAATTGGAGACACAGATGTTTTTGGCGTGGTTCCGATAGGTGGTGCTATCATACATCCACGTTGATGGAGACTTCAACCCACGAAGGGTAACGGTTGCGCGAGTCCACGGAGGGCTCCACCCATGAAGGGTCCACGAAGAAGCAACCTTGTCTATCCCACCATGGCCGTCGCCCACGAAGGACTTGCCTCACTAGCGGTAGATCTTCACGAAGTAGGCGATCTCCTTGCCCTTACAAACTCCTTGGTTCAACTCCACAATCTTGTCGGAGGCTCCCAAGTGACACCTAGTCAATCTAGGAGACACCACTCTCCAAGAAGTAACAAATGGTGCATTGATGATGAACTCCTTGCTCTTGTGCTTCAAATGATAGTCTCCCCAACACTCAACTCTCTCTCATAGGTTTTGGATCTAGTGGAAAGAAGATTTGAGTGGAAAGCAACTTGGGGAAGCCTAGAGATCAAGATTCATATGGTAGGAATGGAATATCTTGGCCTCAACACATGAGTAGGTAGTTCTCTCTCAGAAAATGTATGCTGGAAGTGTAGGTTCAGTCTGATGGCTCTCTCCACGAATGAAGAGGAGGTGGAGGGGTGTATATAGCCTCCACGCAAAATCTAACCGTTACACACAATCTACCAAACTCGGTGGGACCGAATCATTAAACTCGGTCAGACCGATTTAGCAGATAATGTGACCGTTAGGGTTTTCGGTGGGACCGAAATGCAACTCGGTGAGACTGATACGGTTAGGGTTAGGGCATAACGTAATCTCGGTAAGACCGTTTACACAGACTTGGTGAGACGGATTTTGGTAATAAGCTTTCTAGAGAGTTGGTCAGGCAAACTCGGTTTGACCGATTACACAAACTCGGTGAGACCGATTTTGGTAATAAGTTAACCAGAAGGTTTGCATTGTAATCTCGGTAGTACCGATTGCACAAACTCGGTGAGACCGATTTTGGTAATGGATATACACAGAGAGATTACAATCCCATCTCAGTGAGACCGAGATCCCTATCGGTGAGACCGATTTGCTTATGGTTTGTGGCAGTGGCTATGACTTTTGGAATTGGTGGCGCCGGATAGGAAGAATCGGTGTGACCGATTTTGGCTTTAGGTTTAGGTCATTTGTGGAAGAGGGAAAGTAGTTGAGGGTTTTTGGAGCATATCACTAAGCACATGAAGCAAGAGGCTCATTAAGCAACACCTCATCCCTCCTTGATAGTATTGGCTTTTCCTATAGACTCAATGTGATCTTGGACCACTAAAATATAAAATGTAGAGTCTTGAGCTTGAGGCTTGAGCCAATCCTTTGTCCTTAGCGTCTTGAAGGAGTTCCCACATCCTTTAGTCCATGCCACTCCTCTGTTGAACTTGTCTGAAACATACTAGATAAAAGTGTTAGTTCAACAAGAGATATGTTGACATTAATTACCAAAACCACCTAGGGGGCACTTGTGCTTTCAGTCATCAAGAACATTGTCTAACCAAGACAAGATGTTTGGAACGGGGTTCTCAGCTCCCTTTCTATCAATAATATGCGAGTCAAATTCCTGGAGCAAGAGAACCCATCTAATGAGTCTAGGCTTAGCATCTTTCTTTTCCATAAGATATTTAATAGCAGCATTGTCAGGACCCCGACTCGATGTCACATCGATCTAGCCGGTAACACCTCATATTACTTTGCGGCCTCACGCACGGTATCCCCACGGGTGTCGCCTTACCTTTGCCCGGGACCGTTTGCGCCTTTTGGCTCACGTATATGATAGTGTCGCTAGCATCCATATGATAAGGAGCCCGGGCTGACATGGCTAGTCGTAAACCCAAAGTGGCACAGACTTACAGGGACAGGCATCCATGACCCAGCTTCGCACGTGTCGGTCATCAGCAAGTGGGTCCGGGCTGTAGCACTGGGCTAGCAGGACTCCGGTAAACCGGGCTGTAGCGGGCTAACAGGACTCCGGTACTCAAAGCGTGACATTTCCCCGAAGGGACAGACACAGGAACGAAGAAGGACACATGCCGGCCAGCCTAAGTGTTCCGGAGCAGTAGCAAGCTACCATGGCTCAGTGGAAACACTAGGAGACATTTCCCGGTAAGAGAGGCTACTAAAGATAAACAACTAGATGGTCAGATCCCACACATACCAAGCATTTCAATAACATACACACAATATGCTCGATATGTGCAATACAACATGGCATCACAAAATGACTCTACGACTCAAGTATTTATTCATTAGGCTCCGAGGAGCGAGACATTACAAACATGGGTCTCACGACCCAACAATCAGAGCATACAAGTCAAAGCACAAGCGGAAGCTATCATGTCTGGGTACAGACATCTATAAATGAAAAAGGCTGAGAAGCCTGTCTATCTATCAGATCCTGCCGGGGCACAAGATCGTAGCTGAGGTAACAAGCTAAACGTCGAAGTCCACGTGGAACTACTAGCGAGACCGAAGTCTCTCTGCGAAACATAAAATAGGCAAACGTGAGTACAATTGTACCCAGCAAGACTTACATCAGAACTATCTACATATGCATCATTATCAACAAAGGGGATGGTGGGGTTTAACTGCAGCAAGCCAGCTTTGACTCGGTGGCTATCCTAAACTACGACTCCAATGTAACTCTTTTGAGGTGGCGCACACGAGTCCACATATTCACCATATCAATACACCACTATGGATCCGCTCCCGTCTCCCTACGAGAACGCCATCCATAGCACTCACGCTTATCTTGCGTATTTTAGAGTATCCACTTTCACTTGTCTATGAACTGATATAAGCAACCCAGAAGTCCTTTTCCGCGGACACGGCTATTCGAATAGATGATGATAACCCTGCAGGGGTGTACTTCTTCATACATGTTTCCACCACTTAGCGTCTGCACACGACATGTGCTCGGCAGACTTCAAGCGAAAGCCGACGTGGGTGTAGACCACGACCTACCTAAACACTCAAGTCTCTAGTCCAGGTTTATCGCCTATTCGGGTTCCATCCGCAGGGAGTCCGGCCGAGGTTTCCCATACGGCCCCGAACGATGTGAACAGGGTTCCCGAGATACCTAACGGGTATTCGGTACACCCGGCCACGTACCTACCGCATCACAGCCCACCCCTACGGTCAGCGCTGTCCACGGCCTCCAGCATACTACAAACACCAGAAACTACTTGCAACTCCTGGACAGAGGACAAGGGTGAATAAGAAGTCGAGCGGGGTCATATTTCAGGGCCCAATGTATGGTAGTAACTGAATCATGGATCACAAACACAGAACTCAGTTCCTGAGGACGGCTACAATGAGACAACCCACCATGTACTCCTACATGGCCTCTCACCGCTACCTTTACCAAATCGTGTTCACACACTTAGCTCACACACAGTAGGACATGTTCACACGCCTCTGATTCATCCCCGATGAATCAGACCTGACTCAACTCTAAGCAGTAGCAGGCATGACAAACAAACATGAATGAGTAGGCACAACAGGGCTCAAACAACTCCTACTCATGCTAGTGGGTTTCATCTATTTACTGTGGCAATGATAGGTCATGCAAAGGATAAAGGGGTTCAACTACCGCAGCATGTAACAGTTGAATCGGTGTTGTCCTAATGCAGTAAAAGAGAGCAGGAGCGAGAGGGTAGGATTGTATCGGAATGAACAAGGGGGTTTTGCTTGCCTGGCACTTCTGAAGATAACATTGAGTCTTCATCAGTGTCAACGATCACATCATCGGTACACGTCTATCGAGAGGGGACAAATACCGGCAAATACAGAAAAGAACACAATCAATGCAATGCACAATATGATGCATGATCATGACATGGCAAAATGAATGTGTTTTGGGCTAATGCAACTAGCAACAGATTAAATGAAGTTGGTTTGAATACAAGATTCAAATTCAAACTCCATATGTGATTATTCAAATGCCATTCACTTCATTTGTCCTAAACAGTAGTGATAAGTTGTTCTAACATGCATGAAAATGGTACAGATGGATTCCTTGAATTTTTCTGATGATTTTTCATATATAATTTATTAAATTTGGAGTTACGGTTAATTTTCTATGAATTTTAGAAGTCTTAGTTATTTTCTGAAATTAATAAATCATTTTAGGATTTATTTAAATTCCAGAACAAATACTGCGTCAGCATGACGTAATAGTGACGTCAGCAGGGTCAAAGGCGTCGACCAGGTCAAACCTGACCAGTGGGGTCCACTGGTCAGTGACCCAGTCAACTAACCGGGTTAGTTAGCCCTAACTAACTTAGTTAGCCGGGCGGGGCCCGCATGTCAGTGGCTCACCTAATTAACTAAATTAATTAACACTAATTAACCTAATACTAATTAGGCAGGCGCCTGGGCCCACACGTCAGGGGTCAAACCCGCCGGAGTTGACCCGCGGCTTGTCGCCGGCGACGCTAGCAACGGCGGAGGGCGTCGGAAACGCTCCTTCGGCGACCAAAACGGCGACTGGGGGGCTCTACGCGTAGCTGGGAGTCGCCCGCATCCATTTGTGCAAGCGGCAGGGGCTGAGGTGGCTCGAGCTCACCGGAACGGGGTCCGCGGCGGCGACCGAAGTTCGGGCCAGCGCGGCCACGGGGCTACGCTTAGCGAGCGAGCGAGCTGAGAGGCTGGGCGGGCTCCTGGGAGATCCACGAGCTCGGGGTCGTGCTCGGACGCGAGTTTGGTGACCTGCAACGACGGTGGCGACATCGCCGGCGGAGCCGAGCTCACGGCTCCGGTGGAATCGAAGCTACAGGGCGAAATCGAAGGGGGAAAGAGGGAGGGGAGGCGTAGGAGCTCACAGCGGTGCCGTAGAGGAGGTCAGCGAGCTCGGGGAGGGGCTGGTGACGACGGGAGGTCGCCGGCGATCTCAGTGGCCCGAGGAGGAAGAAGACGTCGGGGACGGCGCTCCGGGGCTTCCGGCGTCACATGGGTTGGTGGAGACGAAGAAGAGGGTGCGGCGGTTCTTCTGGAGGCATCGGCGAGGCGAGGGGTGGTCGGTGGCCGCGGCGAACAGCGTCGGCGACGACGAGCTCCGCTCGGGCGCGTGCAGGGAGAGAGCAGAGGAGGGAACGGGGTCCAGGGGAAGAGAGGGGAGGTGCAGGGGGCGAGGGGGAGTGCGTGGCGCCCTCGGGTGCCTCCAGCGGCGAGCGGGTAAGCAGGAGGTGGCCGGAGCGTGCGCGCGCGCGTCGGGCACACGCCCTCCTACCTACTGGCAGGAGGTTGAAGACGGTGGCGACCGCGGTGGGCTGGGCCGCACAGTGCTGGACCAGCACAGGAGCTGGGCCGGCTCTGGTGGGCTGCACAGGTAAGCTTTGCTCCTTTTATTTTTTCTATTCTGTTTTGTTTTTATTTAATTCTTTTGCCACTGTTTTCAAATTTAAACAAATTCAAAACAGTGCCAAATATCCTCTGAATAATTTATGTTGCTAGATGGACTTTTCCAAAAAGCTCATAAAATATTTCAGGGGTATTTGAAATTATATTCTAATTATATGAATATAACTCAAATTCAAATAGCTAAAGATTTAAATTCAAAGTCCCAAAAATAAATCCTTAAAAATGTTCAATATTTTGGTTGGGACCAGAACCCTTACCAAAAATTATCAAACATTTAAGAAGAGCCTTTTGGAGCAATGAATGAGATTTCTAGGGTTTTTGCCCCTCTTTTAGTTAGGGTTTTGAGGCTTCTGAATTCCTCAGTTCAAATTTCATTTGAATTTAAACATGATGCAGCAACCAAGCTAGTACAAGGCCAAGGTAGAGCTAGGGATGTGACAACTCACCCCCACTAAACAAGAATCTCGTCTCGAGATTCAAGCGTAGGGTAAGGTGAAGGAAAACGCAACTAGTATAATCTTCACGATCCAGGGTGCACTTCAATTGAACGTTGATTCATTCACCATCTTTGCCTTGTCGTCTTGCTCTGAGAAATCCTGCCACATGACATGGAGGGAGGAAGGAGACTCTAGAAGGGTCGATCTTCTTGAAGATCGAACAACTCACGGAATGAGACATAGGACCATCTCTCGAGTTGAGACACGAGATACACATCCATAGGAATGGAGTGGAACAGATGACGAGGGTTCACTAGGTGGACCACAATTTCACGCTTAAGAAGGTGGCAATCGATTGTCAACGTAGCGAGGAGTTGAGTTGCCATGATACCACAACGAGACACCTTCGGAACCGTGACTCGTAGATATCTCCCCTTAAGTGGCAAAAGAATTACCTTTGATTCAGAGATCATTGAAACTCTTTGTACCAGCTTAAGGCAAATCATAATCGATCATTTAGAGGGGTTCGGTAGAATGGCATACTCAGACTTGGATGATGTGGATTACCTTGTTGAAGACAACGTAATGGATGAATTTTGCTTATCACCGGAAATGGAAGAGACCCATGGTAGAATGGCACATTGGCGGTGCAAGCTGGGAACAAAATGCAAATGCTGGGAATGATTCTAGTAACTGGGGAGGGGCTCAACAATAGAGAGTTATTCCACTATTGGAATGGTTATAGCATAACCGAGGAAGTTGAGAGCAAACCTAGTTAGTGTCGACGGTAACACGTAGCGCTTGTGCGTGCTCTCAAGAACTTGAGCAATTCCACAATCATCAAGGTTTTACCAATACCCGTGTCAAGGATCCTGGCAACACAACTTGCTACCACGATGAATGATGATGGATGATGCAGATGCAAAGGAAGATAACACCTTTTCAAATTTCACCCCTGGCGGGGCCAAGGAGATAAAATCTGGATGATCGACCCAGAGACATTTAGCACTCCGCTTCTAATGTTCTCCTTGATGTGCTAGGGTAACCCATTCATAGATATGGTTTGATATCTAGAACATCAAGTAAAGGTCGGACTTCGGGAGCAATAGAATCCATAAGAAACAGTTACGGAGGTAAATCCTACGAAATCCTTATGGGGAGGTGGCCAACTTCATCAATCAAGATATTATGATAACAGGTCTTCCGGCTGGGTGTGTTGGCCACGACATCCACTTTACCGGTTATCGCGCGACCAATATTATAATTCTTGGGAAATATTCCAACCATCATATCTGCCTGAGATTCAGATCTGGTTGGTGTCAGGATATTCCAGACTCATCAAGTCTAGGAAGAAAAACGGAAGTTTGCAACACAAATCGACGAGATGACGTTGCGAGATTCTCGGGAAATGAATTACGATAGCAAGCTCCAAAACATGAGCTGGTTCTGCTACAACATGTGAACACGTTGTCCCAGACAAGCATGACCACAAAGTAGTCTTATAATAAAACACTACCGAGTTCAGGAGGGGGAACCATCATTAATGACATCGAAGTCTCCACGCGTGGAAGTCCAAAGAGTTCACCTTGGACAGACTCCTTTATCTTTGAACAACTCAATCAGTGGCTTGGTGTGCTAGGATATACATATAGAATGAAGGTTGCAAGTCTTCAAACCACAGGATTCTTCGCACGTGTGCATGACTGATTTGGAATGATTCCAAGAAAACAACATTGACTTTCTCGAATCCACGGCGGCAACTTGCATCAGATGCACATGAATTAACGGAAGTCACTACCTTCATCCAAACATATGCTTCATGAGCTAGCATGAACAAATGCTTTCAAAAATTTCCAACACTAGCTTAATGTCCAACAAAATTATGGAGGAGATAAGGATGTTGTCAATGGGCTCAACAACAATTCATCTGGGTTTCCTTTTAAAAGGAATTCCATAGTTAAGTGAACAAGTGATAGCATTGGTCAGGCCAAATATGTAATGGTGTATGCTCGAGGGATCAACCACGAACAAGACAACATTACGAGCATCATTGGTATTGATTTGATTTGACGATAGCCCACACTCAAATCAAAGGATTGATAAGGCAATAGGTCCAGCAACTGATCACAGGGACCAACTGATGAAGATATCATCTTTCTTCAACACACACTACACAAGAATATCCCTTTGGGACGAACTAAGTCAGGCAAGCTTTTATCTTCCAACTCTCCAAGTTGTTGTCTAGCTTAACCAACTAGCTCTGGGATATCTAACACCGATTCTTGGAGAGAAGGTGGTTCACAAGAAACCAACTTGATCACGGGCTTAACACAGCGGTCAGGTGACAACCTGGTAATACTTCCGAGAAGATATTCGGAAAATCACGAACCACCGGTATGTTACTAAGCTCGAGAACAATCTTGCTTTTCAGGGCAGGACGATATGATCAATTGAGTAAGGATTTGAGATAATCCTAACTCATCGATCGAGGAGTGAACCAGGAGAGTGGACTAGGTAGCACGATCAATCTTAGAATGATGATTCTATAGCCAACACACTAAGAATGAAATTATTGTCCTTTAACTACCCAGCAACGAGGTTGCTAGGCGTATTGATTTCACACATCACAATTCATTTGTCGGTATTCCGGTTGCATCAACACGAAGACCGAGGAATGACTAATGATGGCAAGATGTATCACTGTACCAAGAGTTCATAGGATGGGGTGCAATTCCTATAACAATCCCGATTTAAAGATGGTAATACTCCAAGGTAGAACAGAACGAAAGCTGGATTAGCAATTAGATCTGCGGAGCACAACTTCTTTGACCCAATCCTGGATATGGAAGAGGTACTGGAGTTTGTTTCTCCTAGTCATTCTGAATGGAATGGCTTGACGGACCACAAGAGTAATAGGCATCGATGAACGAAGGCACACATAATCTTGACTATCAATTGATAAACGGAGGTCAGAAGACAACTAAAGAGAACAACTCAAAGGAACATATAATTTTCTGAGTTGTGGATGCATAGATTGGTATGTCGAACGAATTCCACATGTTTCTTCCGGATAACCCATGCAGAAAAGTAGATCTGGCAGAGTCACAATATATAACGGAGAACTCATCAAGAATAATCCTGTTGTGATATTTCAGTTCAACGAGGAACTTCTGCCATAAGTAGTTCATGGTATTTGGAAGAAGAAGATACCACGGACTTTAAGGACTATCGCAAAGGTTACTAATAACCTAAGGGAGCTAGCAATTCCTATCAACATGAAGTAAGTAGGGTGAATCTCGGGTTCAAAACCCAAGGAGTAGAATACCTACTACTAAGTAGCATCACGGGATGCTTTCGAGAATAAAAGCCAGAATCATCACACTGGGGATCACAAAACATTGCTAGATTACTAGGTGACTCCCTAAACACCTAGGGCCATAATAGTATCTCCAACATATATGTCAAGGTAACGGAGTACCTCAACTCACTGATTAGTGTGGTTAATCTGGCCCATGGGAACATTGAAACAGGAAGAAAGGATTTGCAATTGCATCAGACTACTTAGAAACCTGGGATGACTCGGACAGCATAACGGCTGTAAATGCTCAGAAAAGATTTGAGGCATTCACAAAAATGGTGGCATAACCACTCAGAAGCACAATATCAAAGTCTCGAGATCAACAATTAACATACGGAAGTAGTAGAAACTGAACCCAAGCTTAAATCCAACAATCTTATAAGTCTTCGGATTAGTAACACGTGATCCTGATGGAAAGAAGAGATAGCCTAGTTCTTAATCCCCGCAGGAAAGATAAGATGACTCAGATCAGAAGGCATAAGGTATAAGGAGTAAAAAAGAGCCTTACATTCCATCCCACAATCAATTCCCTTATATAACTAAAGAATTTCTAGACTCAACTTCGACCAGTTTGGCTTGGTAATCCTACAGGCAGTCAAGCTCTGATACCAACGCTGTCAGGACCCCGACTCGATGTCACATCGATCTAGCCGGTAACACCTCATATTACTTTGCGGCCTCACGCACGGTATCCCCACGGGTGTCGCCTTACCTTTGCCCGGGACCGTTTGCGCCTTTTGGCTCACGTATATGATAGTGTCGCTAGCATCCATATGATAAGGAGCCCGGGCTGACATGGCTAGTCGTAAACCCAAAGTGGCACAGACTTACAGGGACAGGCATCCATGACCCAGCTTCGCACGTGTCGGTCATCAGCAAGTGGGTCCGGGCTGTAGCACTGGGCTAGCAGGACTCCGGTAAACTGGGCTGTAGCGGGCTAACAGGACTCCGGTACTCAAAGCGTGACATTTCCCCGAAGGGACAGACACAGGAACGAAGAAGGACACATGCCGGCCAGCCTAAGTGTTCCGGAGCAGTAGCAAGCTACCATGGCTCAGTGGAAACACTAGGAGACATTTCCCGGTAAGAGAGGCTACTAAAGATAAACAACTAGATGGTCAGATCCCACACATACCAAGCATTTCAATAACATACACACAATATGCTCGATATGTGCAATACAACATGGCATCACAAAATGACTCTACGACTCAAGTATTTATTCATTAGGCTCCGAGGAGCGAGACATTACAAACATGGGTCTCACGACCCAACAATCAGAGCATACAAGTCAAAGCACAAGCGGAAGCTATCATGTCTGGGTACAGACATCTATAAATGAAAAAGGCTGAGAAGCCTGTCTATCTATCAGATCCTGCCGGGGCACAAGATCGTAGCTGAGGTAACAAGCTAAACGTCGAAGTCCACGTGGAACTACTAGCGAGACCGAAGTCTCTCTGCAAAACATAAAATAGGCAAACGTGAGTACAATTGTACCCAGCAAGACTTACATCAGAACTATCTACATATGCATCATTATCAACAAAGGGGATGGTGGGGTTTAACTGCAGCAAGCCAGCTTTGACTCGGTGGCTATCCTAAACTACGACTGCAATGTAACTCTTTTGAGGTGGCGCACACGAGTCCACATATTCACCATATCAATACACCACTATGGATCCGCTCCCGTCTCCCTACGAGAACGCCATCCATAGCACTCACGCTTATCTTGCGTATTTTAGAGTATCCACTTTCACTTGTCTATGAACTGATATAAGCAACCCAGAAGTCCTTTTCCGCGGACACGGCTATTCGAATAGATGATGATAACCCTGCAGGGGTGTACTTCTTCATACATGTTTCCACCACTTAGCGTCTGCACACGACATGTGCTCGGCAGACTTCAAGCGAAAGCCGACGTGGGTGTAGACCACGACCTACCTAAACACTCAAGTCTCTAGTCCAGGTTTATCGCCTATTCGGGTTCCATCCGCAGGGAGTCCGGCCGAGGTTTCCCATACGGCCCCGAACGATGTGAACAGGGTTCCCGAGATACCTAACGGGTATTCGGTACACCCGGCCACGTACCTACCGCATCACAGCCCACCCCTACGGTCAGCGCTGTCCACGGCCTCCAGCATACTACAAACACCAGAAACTACTTGCAACTCCTGGACAGAGGACAAGGGTGAATAAGAAGTCGAGCGGGGTCATATTTCAGGGCCCAATGTATGGTAGTAACTGAATCATGGATCACAAACACAGAACTCAGTTCCTGAGGACGGCTACAATGAGACAACCCACCATGTACTCCTACATGGCCTCTCACCGCTACCTTTACCAAATCGTGTTCACACACTTAGCTCACACACAGTAGGACATGTTCACACGCCTCTGATTCATCCCCGATGAATCAGACCTGACTCAACTCTAAGCAGTAGCAGGCATGACAAACAAACATGAATGAGTAGGCACAACAGGGCTCAAACAACTCCTACTCATGCTAGTGGGTTTCATCTATTTACTGTGGCAATGACAGGTCATGCAAAGGATAAAGGGGTTCAACTACCGCAGCATGTAACAGTTGAATCGGTGTTGTCCTAATGCAGTAAAAGAGAGCAGGAGCGAGAGGGTAGGATTGTATCGGAATGAACAAGGGGGTTTTGCTTGCCTGGCACTTCTGAAGATAACATTGAGTCTTCATCAGTGTCAACGATCACATCATCGGTACACGTCTATCGAGAGGGGACAAATACCGGCAAATACAGAAAAGAACACAATCAATGCAATGCACAATATGATGCATGATCATGACATGGCAAAATGAATGTGTTTTGGGCTAATGCAACTAGCAACAGATTAAATGAAGTTGGTTTGAATACAAGATTCAAATTCAAACTCCATATGTGATTATTCAAATGCCATTCACTTCATTTGTCCTAAACAGTAGTGATAAGTTGTTCTAACATGCATGAAAATGGTACAGATGGATTCCTTGAATTTTTCTGATGATTTTTCATATATAATTTATTAAATTTGGAGTTACGGTTAATTTTCTATGAATTTTAGAAGTTTTAGTTATTTTCTGAAATTAATAAATCATTTTAGGATTTATTTAAATTCCAGAACAAATACTGCGTCAGCATGACGTAATAGTGACGTCAGCAGGGTCAAAGGCGTCGACCAGGTCAAACCTGACCAGTGGGGTCCACTGGTCAGTGACCCAGTCAACTAACCGGGTTAGTTAGCCCTAACTAACTTAGTTAGCCGGGCGGGGCCCGCATGTCAGTGGCTCACCTAATTAACTAAATTAATTAACACTAATTAACCTAATACTAATTAGGCAGGCGCCTGGGCCCACACGTCAGGGGTCAAACCCGCCGGAGTTGACCCGCGGCTTGTCGCCGGCGACGCCAGCAACGGCGGAGGGCGTCGGAAACGCTCCTTCGGCGACCAAAACGGCGACTGAGGGGCTCTACGCGTAGCTGGGAGTCGCCCGCATCCATTTGTGCAAGCGGCAGGGGCTGAGGTGGCTCGAGCTCACCGGAACGGGGTCCGCGGCGGCGACCGAAGTTCGGGCCAGCGCGGCCACAGGGCTACGCTTAGCGAGCGAGCGAGCTGAGAGGCTGGGCGGGCTCCTGGGAGATCCACGAGCTCGGGGTCGTGCTCGGACGCGAGTTTGGTGACCTGCAACGACGGCGGCGACATCGCCGGCGGAGCCGAGCTCGCGGCTCCGGTGGAATCGAAGCTACAGGGCGAAATCGAAGGGGGAAAGAGGGAGGGGAGGCGTAGGAGCTCACAGCGGTGCCGTAGAGGAGGTCAGCGAGCTCGGGGAGGGGCTGGTGACGACGGGAGGTCGCCGGCGATCTCGGTGGCCCGAGGAGGAAGAAGACGTCGGGGACGGCGCTCCGGGGCTTCCGGCGTCACATGGGTTGGTGGAGACGAAGAAGAGGGTGCGGCGGTTCTTCTGGAGGCATCGGCGAGGCGAGGGGTGGTCGGTGGCCGCGGCGAACAGCGTCGGCGACGACGAGCTCCGCTCGGGCGCGTGCAGGGAGAGAGCAGAGGAGGGAACGGGGTCCAGGGGAAGAGAGGGGAGGTGCAGGGGGCGAGGGGGAGTGCGTGGCGCCCTCGGGTGCCTCCAGCGGCGAGCGGGTAAGCAGGAGGTGGCCGGAGCGTGCGCGCGCGCGTCGGGCACACGCCCTCCTGCCTACTGGCAGGAGGTTGAAGACGGTGGCGACCGCGGTGGGCTGGGCCGCACAGTGCTGGACCAGCACAGGAGCTGGGCCGGCTCTGGTGGGCTGCACAGGTAAGCTTTGCTCCTTTTATTTTTTTCTGTTCTGTTTTGTTTTTATTTAATTCTTTTGCCACTGTTTTCAAATTTAAACAAATTCAAAACAGTGCCAAATATCCTCTGAATAATTTATGTTGCTAGATGGACTTTTCCAAAAAGCTCATAAAATATTTCAGGGGTATTTGAAATTATATTCTAATTATATGAATATAACTCAAATTCAAATAGCTAAAGATTTAAATTCAAAGTCCCAAAAATAAATCCTTAAAAATGTTCAATATTTTGGTTGGGACCAGAACCCTTACCAAAAATTATCAAACATTTAAGAAGAGCCTTTTGGAGCAATGAATGAGATTTCTAGGGTTTTTGCCCCTCTTTTAGTTAGGGTTTTGAGGCTTCTGAATTCCTCAGTTCAAATTTCATTTGAATTTAAACATGATGCAGCAACCAAGCTAGTACAAGGCCAAGGTAGAGCTAGGGATGTGACAAGCATGATCAGTGTGAATAGTAACTTTGGAATCAACAATATAAGGTCTAAAATTATCACATGCAAACACAACTGCTAAGAATTCTTTTTTAGTGGTAACATAATTTCTTTGGCAGTATCAAGGGTATTGCTAGCATAATGGATATAATTCATTTTCTTATCGACTCTTTGCCCTAAAACAGCACCTACAGCATAATCACTAGCATCGCACATAATTTCAAAAGGTAAATTACAATCAGGTGGCTGAACAATAGGTGCAGTGATCAAAGCTTTCTTAAGTGTTTCAAAAGCTTCTACACTATCATCATCGAAGACAAAAGGAATATCTTTTTGCAATAAATTAGTCAGAGGCCTAGAAATTTTAGAAAAGTCCTTAATGAACCTCCTATAAAAACCAGCGTGACCCAGGAAACTTCTTATACCTTTTATGTCCTTGGGACATGGAATGTTTTCAATAGCATCAACTTTGGCTTTATCAACTTCAATACCTCTCTGGGAAATCTTGTGCCCCAAGACAATGCCTTCATTAACCATAAAGTGACACTTTTCCCAATTCAGGACGAGACTATTGTCTTCGCATCTCTGCAAAACTCGATCAAGGTTGCTCAAACAATCATCAAAAGAGGACCCATAGACGGAGAATTCATCCATGAATACCTCACAAATCTTTTCACAAAAATCAGAAAATATAGCCATCATGCATCTTTGAAAGGTACAGGTGCATTACATAAACCAAAAGGCATACTCCTATAAGCAAAAGTACCAAAAGGGCAAGTAAAAGTAGTTTTAGATTGATCCCCCGCTGATACAGGTATCTGAGAGAAGCCCGAATAACCATCTACAAGCAAAAATGTGTGTGTTTGGATAGCCTTTCTAGCATTTGATCAATAAAAGGTAAAGGCTAATGATCTTTCTTAGTAGCTTTATTTAACTTACGGAAATCAATTACCATCCTATAGACTGTAATAATTCTTTGCAGGATCAATTCATCTTTATCATTAGGAACAACGGTAATACCTCCCTTTTTAGGGACACAATGGACAGGGCTTACCCATTCACTATCAGCAACGGGATAAATAATACCTGCCTCAAGGAGTTTTAGTATCTCCTTTCTTACCACTTCCTTCATTTTGGGATTTAATTGTCTTTGAGGATCTCTAACTAGTTTGGCATCTTTCTCCACAGATATTTTGTGTTGACATAATGTGGGACTAATGCCCTTAAGATCATCCAGAGTATATCCAATAGCAGCTCTGTGCTTCTTCAGAGTTTTCAATAATCTTTCTTCTTCTTTCTCTGAAATTTAGCACTAATAATAACAGGATATATTTCTTTTTCATCAAGATAAGCATACTTAAGATTATCAGGTAATGGTTTGAGTTCAAACACGGGATCACCCTTGGGTGGAGGGGGATCCCCAAGGATTTCAATGGGAAGGTTATGTTTCAGCATAGGTTCTTATTTAAGGAACACTTCATCTATTTCTTCCCTTTCCTTCATAAACATATCGTTTTCATGGTCTAGCAAATATTGTTCTAACAGATCAGTTGGAGGTACAACAATGGAAGCAAGACCAATAATTTCATCCTTTCTAGATGGTTCCTTTTCACAATGTTGTCTACTAAACTTGGCAAAATTAAACTCATGAGACGTACCATCTATGCCAACAGTGACAACCTTCCTCTTACAATCAATCTTAGCACTAGCAGTATTCAAGAAGGGTCTACCAAAAATAATGGGACAAAAATCATCTTGTGGGGAACCAAGAACAAGAAAATCAGCAGGGTATTTAATCTTCCCACACAAGACTTCAACATCTCTAACAATCCCAATAGGTTTAATGGTGTCCCTATTAGCAAGCTTCATAGTAACATCAATGTCTTCTAATTCAACAGGTGCAATATCATGCATAATTTCTTTATAAAGATCATATGGTATCGCATTAGCACTAGGTCTCCTATTTTAACAGAAATAATAGTGATAACAATGATCTCCTATTTTAACAGAAATAACAGGCGTGCCTACAACATGTCTACGTGTCTTAGTATCGGGTCTAGCAATATTAGCAGTTTCACCACAAAAAGAGATAACATGCACATCTAAGTCCTCATCCAAAAGATCTTTAATCATAGCAATACCAGGTTCAACATTAATTTGCTCAAGAGGTGTATAGGTCCTAGTATTACTCTTACGGATAACAGTCAAAGCTTTGACATGATCTTTTATCCTAACAGGAAAAGGAGATTTTTCAACATAAGCAGTAGGAATAATGGGATCACTATATGTAATAGTCTTCTCTTCGACTGTAATAGGTGCAACTACTTTAACTTCAACAGGAGGATTATATTTAAACCACTTCTCTTTAGGGAGATCAACATGAGTAGCAAAAGTTTCACAAAAAGTAGCTACTATCTCATAGTCAAGTCCATACTTAGAGCTAAATCCACGAAAAGCATCGGTATCCATAAAAGATTTAACACAATCGAACTTAGGTGTCATACCTGACTCCTTACCATCATCGGAACCCCAATCTTCAGAGTTGCGTTTAATTATTTCCAATAAGTCCCATTTGAAATCAATAGTCTTCAGCATATAGGAACCAGCACAGGAAGTATCGAGCAGGTTGCGATTATCAAGAGAAAGCCGAGCATAAAAATTCTGAATAATCATTTCCCGAGAGAGCTCATGATTGGGGCATGAATACAACATTGACTTAAGCCCCCCCAAGCTTGAGCGATGCTTTCTCCTTCATGAGGCCAGAAATTATATATGTAATTACGATCACGATGAACAAGATGCATAGGATAGAACTTCTGGTGAAATTCCAACTTCAATCGCTTATAATTCCAATATCTCGTATCATCACGTAGCCTATACCATATCATTGCATCTCCCTTCAAAGATAAAGGGAAGACCTTCCTTTTGACAACATCATCGGGAATACCTGCAAGCTTAAATAATCCACAAACTTCATCCACAAAGATAAGGTGTAAGTCGGGATGCAATGTTCCGTCTCCTGCAAAAGGATTAGCTAGCAGTTTTTCTATCATACCCGAAGGAATCTCAAAGTGATTATTTTCATAAGGTTCAGTAGGTTGAGGAGCATCTATTGGCTCTTCTGGTTGGGGTGAAGATACCCCAAACAAGCCCCTCAAAGGATTAGTTTCCATAGTGACAAGTAACAGAAAATTTCAGCACACTATATAAATGTTTCCTTACCAAGTTCCACTCACCAAGAGCGCTACGCTCCCCGGCAACGGCGCCAGAAAAGAGTCTTGATGACCCACAAGTATAGGGGATTTATCGTAGTCCTTTCGATAAGTAAGAGTGTCGAACCCAACGAGGAGCAGAAAGAAATCATAAGCGGTTTTCAGTAAGGTTTTCTCTGCAAGCACTGAAATAGTAGGTGATAGATAGTTTTGTGATAAGATAAATAATAACGAGCAAAAAGTAAATAAAGTAAATAAAGTGCAGCAAGGTGGCCCAATCCTTTATGTAGCAAAGGATAAGCCTGGACAAACTCTAATAATTAAGAAGGAGCTCCCGAGGACACATTGGGAATTATCATCAAGCTAGTTTTCATCACGTTCATAAGATTCGCGTTCGGTACTTTGATAATTTGATATGTGGGTGGACCGGTACTTTTGTACTGCCCTAACATGGACAAGCATCCCACTTATGATTAACCCCTATTGCAAGCATCTGCAACTACAAAAAGGAGTATTAAGGTAAACCTAACCACAACATTAAACATATGGGTCCATATCAACCCCTAAGGAAGCAACACATAAACTAGGGTTTAAGCTTCTGTCACTCTAGCAACCCATAATCTACTTATTACTTCCCTATGCCTTCCTCTAGGCCCAAATAATGGTCAAGTGTCATGTAGTCGACGTTCCCATAACACCACTGGAGGAGAGACAACATACATCTCATCAAAATATCGAACGAATACCAAATTCACATGACTACTAATAGCAAGACTTCACCCATGTCCTCAGGAACAAACGTAACTACTCACAAAGCATATTCATGTTCATAATCAGAGGGGTAATAATATGCATAAAGGATCTGAACATATGATCTTCCACCAAGTAAACCAAATAGCATAAACTACAAGGAGTAATCAACGCTACTAGCAACCCACAGGTACCAATTTGTGGTTTTGATACAACATTTGATACAAGAGATGAACTAGGTTTTTGAGATGAGATGGTGCTGGTGAAGATGTTGATGGAGATTGACCCCC
The DNA here is from genome assembly GCF_018294505.1 of Triticum aestivum. Classification (NCBI taxonomy): domain Eukaryota; kingdom Viridiplantae; phylum Streptophyta; class Magnoliopsida; order Poales; family Poaceae; genus Triticum; species Triticum aestivum. The sequence continues at coordinate 215,804,772 of NC_057795.1, forward strand.
TGTCTATGAGAGGATCGTTGGTGATGACGGGTGATGATTTCCCCCTCCCGGAGGGAAGTGTCCCCGGCAGAACAGCTCCACCAGAGCTCTAGATTGATTCCGCCAAGGTTCCGCCTCGTGGCGGCGGAGTTTCGTCCTGTAAGCTTGCCCACGATTTTTTCCAGTGGAAAACCCTTCATATAGCAGAAGATGGATGCCGGAAGCCCACCAGGGGGCCCAGGAGATAGGGGGCGCGCCCTACAGGGGGGGTGCGCCCCCCCTGTCTCCTGGACAAGGTGTGGGCCCCCTGGCCTATTTCTTTTGCCCAAAAATTCTTATTAAATCTTAAAAGTTGTTTCGTGGAGTCTCAAGTCTTTTGGAGTTGTGCAGATTAGGTTTCCAATGTTTGCTCCTTTTCCAGCCAGAATTCCAGCTGCCGGCATTCCCCCTCTTCATGGTAAACCTTGTAAAATAAGACATAATAGCCATAAGTATTGAGATATAATGTGTAATAACAGCCCATAATGCAAGAAATATTGATATAAAAGCCTGATGCAAAAGGGATGTATCAATGAGTCGGACGATGAAGAAGTGGAGGTCGACTCACCACCTCGCACAAAGCGCCAATCCAAGCAGTTCCATGATCCAGCGGGCGGGCATAACAAAGCTATGGCTCCGAGCATGCAAGTGCATAAGCGCACTCGGACTTCAACTCCGGATCCGTCGGAGAAGGTCGCCAAGCAACCCAAGGTAGTCCCTTCAAAGTCTCGGAAGGCCTTTCCCAAAATCAAGATGGACGTTGCTATTGCTTCTGCGTGAGTGTTCTGTCTTTCAGTATTTTCCTAGTGACTCATACTTCTGCTCTGACCCAGTGGATTACGAACTTTTCAGTCTGCATCTTCTGGGCCCTCCATGGATATCACCAAAGCCCAAGACGATGAAGAGACTGATGATGTGGCAACTTCCAAAGCTGGTACGATCTTGCAATCTTGAACTTGTTCTGTCGACTGGGTTGTCGATCGATTGAGTTCCTATGGTTGCATTTTGTTGTATCTCCGTGGGACGTCATAGAGCTTACAGACGATGATGAAGAAGTGCCTATGAAGACTACGAGAAGGAGAGGCAGGGCTTCGAGCAGGAGGATGACCGTAAGCTAGGAGCCTCAGTCGACATCAGCGCCGGAGGCGGTGGTCTAGCGATCCAGAGATCTGGCTCAGGCCAATGTTTCTTTTGCCAATCCATTGTCGACTGAACGTCCCTCGGCGTCGACTGCTCAAGTCTCCACTTCACCTACACAGCTCCATGCTTCAGATCCTGCGATCGCTGCAACTGTATTGCTGTCATCGCTCTTTGTTGCATATCTCACTCCAGATGACCCGTTGAGTGCCGCCAGGGAAGGCCTTCTCCAAGCAAACTTTATGATGGAGCAGATGAAGGTGGTGCACGAGGCCAGTCAGGTTGCCTACAATGCCAGCTCTGCGCTGCATGTCAGTGTGAAGGTCAGTTGGTTTTCGACTGGTCTCTCAATTAGTGGTAGTTGTAACAACTGCATCATTGTCCGTAAGGTCTCCCTGGAAGAGTGTTTTGGAACCTTTATGTGCATCTATCATGGGTCTGCATTTCGCATCCAATCACCCACTGGGTGTTTTGACTTAGTGTTGAATAGTTCTTCCACTTGAGTCGACCAGGTTGAGTCGAGTGTTTTTCTGAACCAGTGGGGGCACACGGAGTGCACCCACTAGGTGTAGTCCCCGAGACCGCCGTCGGGTGTTTGATGCGGCGGGGGTCTTTGTCGAATGTTATTTCATTGTTCTTTCACTCGGTTGAATAGCTCGATCCAAGTGGAATCCGGATCAGTGGGGGCACACTGAGTGCACTCACTGGGTGTAGTCCCCGAGACCGCGGTCGACTGCTAGTAGTCGGCTCGGGTCTGAAAATCTTTATCTCTCTCTCTCTCTCTCTTTTGCATACTCATGCTGGACAGACCATGCAGAGTGGAAAACCGGACCAGTGGGGCACACCAAGTGCACCCACTGGGTGTAGTCCCTGAGACTACGGTTGAATATTTGATTCGGCGGTAGTCTTTAGAGCAATTTTTGTAGTGACTGACCTTTGTTTCTGTCGACTGACATATCTTACTTGCTGACTGCGTAAATCTTGTGATCTTGGAGCCCAATTTGCTAAGTTCGAGAAGAAGCAGATCAGCCTCAACTTCGACCTGGAGCTAGCCAAGAAAAATCTCCAGAAGCCCTAGGAAGAAGCAGCTACCATGGGAGGTAATAATTCCTCGACTGTCCACCTTATGATTTTTTTCTTTTAGTCTCTTTAACCGAGTGACTCCACTCAAACAGATGTGCGTAGTGAAAATCGTCAACTCCAAGCTTGTCTGAAGAATGTTATTTATTTAGAGAAAATGAAGTGGGCTTTGGAGAACAAGGATCAAGACCTTGCTACAGAACAAAAGGAGGCGCGAGTGAAAATGACACTTGCCAATAAGAAGCTGGCCTGAAAGACTGCCATTACTGAAGCCAACAAGGAGGTTGCAAGGCTGAAGAAGGACAAGAATACCTTGTCTGACGAGGTTGGAAGTCTCACGGCAAAGAAGGGCGAACTGGAGGCTTATCTGGGACGACTTGCTGAGAAACTGATCTTGAAGCTTGAAGGTATTTCCTCTTGTCCGACTAATTTGCCGATGTCGACTGACACATCTTATTAAACTATTGACTCACCGCTTTTCTGACTGTGCAGAACTTTGTCAAGACTTCGAAGCAGAGACTGGGAGGATCGAGACAGGTCTTGACCCCATAAACTCTCCTGTCAAAGATGATGTCGTGATGAACGTGCTGCAATTGGAGTCTCGTCTGCACAGTGTTGTGGATTATCTTGCTCGTCTTAAGGTGGCAATGTCATGGATTGACTCTGAACTCTGGCCCCAAGTGGAATTCCAAAAAGATCTCGAGTCTCTGATGACTCAACTGAATGAAATCCCTAGTCGAGTGCAAGAGTGGAAGAAGTTGTCTGCTCGCTATGGCGCCGATGTTACTCTGTCGTTGGTCTGAGTCCACTTCAAGGGAAGACAAGCTGGCGGCTCTCAAGGTTGCCAACACTAAGAAGCTCATCTTCCAGTCCTTCATGGACACCTTCATCGATGCCGCCAGCATTGATCTTGACAGCTTCGTCGAGCCAGTCCTCCTCCCGCTCAGTGAACAAACATTATGCCCCACTTTTATTTGCCTCGGAATGCCGAGTGATTTTGGAACCGTTAAACTCTTTCAGGCCTAATGCCTGAGTACTTCTGCCTGCTGTGGTTCTGAACTTTTTGCGGGATTTATCTAAACTTGGGTTTCTTTGAATATGAAGGCTTTGCCTTTATCACTTTTGGATGTTTTTCGGTTCTGAGTGGAACTTGACCCTTCCATTCTTTGTCAAGTGGCTCGGACAACGTGATCGATCGACACCTCGTCGTCCTTGTGGATCCGGATGGAGCATACGTTGTACTTGTGAAGCAGCTCTGACGATGTGTTTAGTCGACACCTCGTCGTCCTTGCGGATCGGGATGGAGCATATGTTGTACTTGTGATGCAGCTCTGACGATGTGTTCAGTCGACACCTCGTTGTCCTTGCAGATCGAGATGGAGCGTACGTTGTACTTGTGACGCAGCTCTGACGATGTGTTCAGTCGACACCTCGTCGTCCTTGCGGATTGGTATGGAGTGCACGTTGTACTTGTGATGTAGATTAGAAGATTTTTGTGAGTTAGGAGAGTTCATGGTCGTGGCTAAGCCCCCGAGTGAGAGGATTGCTCTCCACTCAGAATGTTTTTTAACTTAGGCGAGTATGGGGTCGCAGCTAAGCCCCCGAGTGGGAGGATTGCTCTCCACTCGCAATTTTTTTAATTTAGGCGAGTATGGGGTCGCTGCTAGGCCCCCGAGTGGGAGGATTGCTCTCCACTTGGAATGTTTTTTAACTTAGGCGAGTACGGGATCGCAGCTAGGCCCCCAGTGGGAGGATTGCTCTCCACTCGGCATGTTTTTTAACTTAGGTGAGTACGGGGTCGCAGCTAAGCCCCCAAGTGGGAGGATTGCTGTCCACTCGGAATGTTTTTTTAACTTAAGCGAGTACGGGGTCGCAACTAAGCCTCCGAGTGGGAGGATTGCTATCCACTTGGAATGTTTTTTATCGTAGGCGAGTACGAGGTCGCAGCTAAGCACCCGAGTGGGAGGATTGCTCTCCACTCGGAATGTTTTTTAACTTAGGCGAGTACGGGGTCACAGCTAAGCCCCCGAGTGGGAGGATTGCTCTTCACTCTGAATGTTTTTTATCTTAGGCGAGTATGGGGTTGGAGCTGAGCCCCCGAGTGGGAGGATTGCTCTCCACTCGGAATGTTTTTTTAACTTAGGCGAGTACGGGGTCGCAGCTAAGCCTTCGAGTGGAAGGATTGCTCTCCACTCAGACTGTTTTTTAACTTAGGCGAGTATGGGGTCGCCGCTAAGCCCTCGAGTGGGAGGATTGCTCTCCACTCGGAATGTTTTTTAAATTAGGCGAGTACGGTGTCGCAGCTAAGCCCCTGAGTGGGAGGATTGCTCTCCACTCAGAATGTTTTTTTAAATCTGATGAGTACGGGGTCGCAGCTAAGCCCCTGAGTGGGAGGATTGCTCTCCACTCGGAATGTTTTTTAACTTAGGTGAATCATGTTCACGGCTATGCCACCCACTGGGGGATTCGGATACAAATGATTACGGGAAATCAATCATTAAGATACTGCAAAAATCTTGTCTTTGGTAAGCAAACTGAAGGACTCTTATTACAACTCGTTGATCTGAGTGATTTTAGGTATAGAAAGGGCGAAGCAGCTCTGTGTTCCACGCGTGTGGCTCGTCTATATTCTTGGCTACGTTGTAGATGTGGTATGCTCCGTTGTGAAGCACCTTGGTGATGTTGAAGGGACCTTCCTAGACTGGAGCAAGCTTGTGAGGCCGTTTCTGATCCACTCGGAGCACAAGGTCTCCTTGCTGGAATGCTCAACCTCTGACATTACGGGCATGGACTCGATGCAAATCTTGCTGATAGATGGCCGATCCGATCAGAGCCATCTCACGTTCTTTTTCCTATAGATCAACTGCATCTTGGCATGCCTATTGTGCTTCAGCTTTTGAGAAGAGTTCCACCCGGGGGGGGGGGGGGGGGGGGGGGGGTTGTGCAGCAAGTCACTTGGAAGCACAACCTCAGCGCCGTACACTAAGAAGAAAGGGTTTTAGCCAGTCGACCGGTTTGACGTCGTTCTCAACCCCATAGGACAAATGGTAACTCAGTCACCCAAGCTCCGACAGCGTGCTTGAGGTCGCGCATCAGTCGGGGTTTTAACCCTTGAAGGATCAAACCATTCACCCTTTCTGCTTTCCCATTCGACTGCGGATGTGCAATAGTCGCGTAGTTGACCCAAGTGCCTTGGGAAGCACATAACACCTTAAACTCATCAGAATCACAATTGGAGCCGTTATCTGTGATAATGCTGTGAGGAACTCCATATCTGAATATCAACTCCTTAATGAAACTGACGGCAGTGCTTGAGTCAAGGTTTTTGATGGGCTTGGCTTCGATCCACTTAGTGAACTTGTTGACTGCTATGAGCAAATGAGTGAAACCACTTTTGCCGGTGTTGAAGGGTCCAACCATATCCATCCCCCAGACTAAAAACAGCCAGACAAGTGGAATAGTCTTCAAGGAAGACGCAGGCTTGTGAGACATGTTGGAGTAGAACTGGCAACCTGCGCACTTGTCGACTATATCCTTTGCCATTTCATTCGCACGAGGCCAATAGTATCCCACTCGGTATGCTTTGTCCATGATGGTCCGAGAGGACGCATGGTGACCACAGGTCCCTGAGCGGATATCGTTTAGGATCATTCGACCTTCTTTTGGGGTGATGCAATGTTGAGCCACTCCTGTGACACTTTCTCTGCAAAGCTGCCCTTTATCACGGTGAAGGCTTTCGATCGAGGGACTATCTGGCGGGCCTCGTCCTCATCCTATGGGAGTTCCTGACTGAGCAGGTATGCGATGTACTGAACCGTCCATTCAGGCGTGATCACTAAGACTTCCATGATCAAGTGAACCACAGCTGGGACTTCAATGTCAGTCGGATTGGTTGAACTTATCGGTTGCGGGGGCTCTTCCTTGTAAGGATCTTCTTGTACTGATGGGGTGTGGAGATGCTCCAAGAACATGTTGCTGGGGATAGGCTTCGGAGTGGAACCTATCTTCGCCAGATTGTCAGCAGCTTGACCTCATACTCAGCTTCATTATTTGAAGAATCAAAGTGGATCTGGAGGATATAACTGAGCTTGTCTCCTCTTGGGGACACCAAAACCACCCCTGTGCCAGAACAATTCAACATCTTGGACCCATCGAAGAACATAGTCCAATGCTCCGACTGAATTTGAGTCAGTTGCTGTTGTTCAATCCACTCTGTGAGGAAGTCTGCTAAAGCTTGGGAATTGATGGCTTTCTTTGCCTCAAACTTGATATCTAAAGGAAGGAATTCAATCGCCCATTTTGCCACTCAACCAGTTGCAAATCTGTTATTTAGAATTCCTAAAAATGGGGTGTCGCTGACGATTGAAACTGAGTGGTCTGAAAAGCAGTGTGCAACTTTCTTCGTGGTCTGGTAAATCCCATAAACAAGCTTATGATAATGAGGATATCTCTGCTTGGGCGGGGTCGAGACTTCTGAAATGTAATACACAGGGCCGCTGAACTTTGAAGGATTTGCCTTCTTCTTCCCGCTTGACCGTGAGTACTATGCTGACAACCTGTCCAGTGGCTGCGATGTAAAGCAGTAAAGGCTCCTTGTTGACCGGAGCGGCAAGCACCGGCGGGGTGAAAAGCAGGGCTTTGAGCTCTTCGAACGTTGCTTTAGCTTCATCTTTCCACTTGAACTTGTCAGACTTCTTCATAAGTCGGTAAAGGGGCAGTGCCTTTTCACCGAGGCGTGAAATGAATTGACTCAAGGCGGCCAAACAACGAGTAAGGTTCTGAACATCATGCACGCGCACAGGGCGCTTCATTCGGAGGATTGTGCCAATCTTCTCTAGGTTCGCATCGATCCCCCGTTTGGAAACAAGGAAACCGAGCAACTTTCCACCTGGGACTCTGAATGTTCACTTTGATGGATTGAGCTTGATATCATATCTTCTTAAGTTGGCAAAGGTTTCAGCAATGTCAGTCATCAGGTCGGAACCTTTGCGTGACTTAACCACTATGTCATCCATGTATGCTTCCACATTCCGAATGATTTGAGTGAGCAGGCACTTCTGAATCATGCACATGAATGTGGCACCAGCATTCTTAAGGCCAAAGGGCATAGTAACATAGCAAAAACACCTGAATGGGGTGATGAAATCTCTCTTTATCTCGCCGGCCCATACAGTCGGATCTGATGGTACACGGAATAAGCGCCCAGAAAGGACAATCGCTCAGACCCCGCAGTTGAGTCGACTACCTGGTCAATGCGGGGCAGAGGAAAATGATCTTTCGGGTAGGCCAGATTGATGTGCTCTCCACATTCGAAGTGACTTATCTTTCTTGGGGACCGTAACGACATTGGCGAGCCACTCGGAGTGGTATATCTCGCGGATGAATTCGGCAGCCAGAAGCCGAGCCACCTCCTCGCCAATCGCCTTTCTCTTCTCTGCGGCGGACCGATGGAGATGCTCTTTAACGAGTTTTTCCTTTGAGTCGAGTCGCAAACGATGCTCAGCCAGTCCCCTGGGTACACCTGGCATGTCAGATGGCTTCCATGCAAAGATGTCCGAGTTCTCACGGAGGAACTGGATGAGCACTTCTTCCTATTTGCTGTCGAGTGTCGTTGAGATATGGGTCAGAGCAGCATTGGGGTCAGTCAGGTGAATGTGGACCGGCTTTTCTCACTGGCCGGCTGAAACACCGACTTCGAGGCAGGCCTCTTGGCACGTAGCAAATCACTCGGATCTGCTGTATTTTGATATTCTTGAAACTCTACTGCTGCATATGCTCATTGGCGATCTTCGAACCGTTCTGGAAGCAATCCTCTGCTCTCTGCCGGTTTCTAGTGACCGTGATTATGCCTTTGGGGCCAGGCATCTTCAACTTGAGGTACACATAGCATGGTCGGGCCATGAAACTAGCATAGGCAGGTCTGCCTAGAATGGCATGATAGGCACGTCAAAATCCACTACCTCAAACGTCAACTTTTCCTTGCGGTCATTTAGAGATTCACCAAAAACCACATCAAGAGTGATCTGACCGAGTGAATCGGCTTTCTTTCTCAGGATGATACCATGGAATCTCAAGTTGCTCTCACTGAGTTTGGACATCGGAATGCCCATCCCCCGGAGGGTCTCAGCGTATAATATATTAAGACCACGCCGCCATCCATCAAAACCTTTGTCAGTCGGGTGCCCCCAAGGACTGGGTCGACCACCAATGCTTGCCGCCCAGGGGTACCAACGTGCGGCAGGTGGTCAGACTGGTCGAATGTAATAGGGGTTTTTGACCACTTCAAATATCTTGGTGTTGCCGGAGCAACCATGTTCACCTCTCTGTTAATAACTTTCAGTCGACTTTTGCTCTCGAGATCAGCAAAAATCACCAAGGTGGCATTAACACTGGGGTAACCACCATCATCATCTTTGTCTTCCTCCTTATCAGACTCCTTGTCCTTTTCACTGGGTTGGCTTTCTCGGATGCTCTGGATCAGGAGTCGACATTGTCGAGTGGTATACTTGGGGAGAATCAGATTCCCCTTCTCATCCTTTTCAATGTGATATGACACGGCAAATCCATCACATCATTTCCTGCTTGATCCTTCACTTTTTTAGGGGTCCAAGGCCCTTTAAGCTTCCACTTGAACTTACCTTGATTCAAAACTACTGCCTCGGCAAGGCCTGCTGCCTCAGCCTTTCGCTTCTGCTTCCGACTAGAATTCCTCCTCCCGTGTCCTGGGCGACTGGTCTGTTCTTGCCACTCCGGAGTTGGTCCTCTTCTTCGCTGTTAGCGTACTTAGTGGCAATCTCCATCATTCGAGCCATAGACATGTCTCCGGTCTGACCGAACTTTAGACTGAGATCTCTTTAGCGAACGCCTTCTTTAAAGGCACAGACTGCTTGGTGATCTGATACATTCTCCAGTTTGTGGTGCAGAGTGATCCATCTCTGCATATAATCTCTCAAGGTCTCATTCTGTTTCTGCACACAATGCTGCAATTCTGACAAACCAGCAGGTCTCTTGATGGTGCCCTCAAATGTTTTGGTAAACACCCGGGCCAACTCATTCCAACTAAAAATGCTTCCAGGGGCCAACTGATTCAGCCAAGTTCTGGCAGAACCTTCAACCATCAAAGGGAGGTGCTTCATGGCCACCTCATCGCTGCCGCCACTGATGTGCACAGCCACTCGGTAGTCCTCTAACCATGTGTCGGGCTTTGATTCTCCTGTGATCACTACAAAGAAAAGACACATCCGTGACATTTTGGGCCGAACGAATTTTTTCTGTCATACTTATGACACTTCTATGACGATAATTGTGACAAAACCCGGTATCATCATAGATGTGGTGGGCTCCTACTTGTATGACAAAAAATCATGATAGAGAATGGGCTTTTCGTCCTGGGAGGGCCGGAGACGCAGCTGCATGACATTCTTTGGGCCGTCCATGACGGAAGAAACCGTGGTAGAAGCGAGGGCGAGGAAAATTTTGGGAGTTCCCAGTTACGGTGGGTGGTCGGGGGCCGAGCGATGCGCGTTTCTCTCGTACATGTACGCGCGTGTGTGCGAGGCGTTGGGCTCTAACTGAACCCGGCGAGGTGTCGCCTAACTGAACCCAAGCGATTGCACTGCAGGCTACGCATTACTGAACCCGAGAGATCGAGCGATTCCTTCACTACTGCTGCTAACTGAAGCCGATCGATGTTGCCTCTGGATGAACAGTGAGCGTTGCAGGGGGTTTGGATGAACAATGAGTGTTGCGGGGGGGGGGGGGGTTGGATGAACATTGAGCGATGGGGGTGGATGAACAAGACCCCGTGGCGTCGCCTCCAGATGAACAGGACCCCGATTGATCGAGCCGGTTGGGGCTGGATGAACAGGACCCCGTGGAGGGCTGGATGAATAGGACGACCACGTGGAGGGCTGGATGAATAGTAGATGGTGGAGGGGTGGATGAACAGTAGCCCGTGGATGGGTGGTTGAACAGGAGCCCGTGGAGAGGGGTGGTTGAACAGTAGCCGGTGGAGTAGCGCACGGTGGAGGCTGGATGAACAGGAGCCCGTGGATGAACAGTCGCAGGTCGAGGCTGGAGGAGGTCGACGGTGGATGAACAGTAGCCCGTGGAGGCTAGAGGAGGTCGACGGTGGATGAACAGTAGCCCGTGGAGGCTGGAGGAGGTCGACGGTGGATGAACAGTAGCCCGTGGAGGCTGGAGGAGGTCGACGGTGGAGATGAACATTATCCCGTGGAGTCTCGTTTTACGGTACGCCACATCCCTCCCGATGAACAGGACCCCCGTTTCGACCGTAGCGCTCCAACACAAGTCCGTTTCATCCGTTTTGCGGTACGCCACACCCCTCCCGATCAACAGGACCCTGTTTCGACCATAGGAGGTCCAACACAAGTCTGTTTCCTCCATTTTGCAGTACGCTAGACCCCTCTCGATGAACAGGATCCTGTTTCGAACATGGCCGGACAAACACAAGGTCGTTTCCTCCGTTCTATGGTACGCCATGCCTCGTTTCCATCGCCTGTTCCGTAAAAGCCCTCCCGATGAACACGACGACGCATTCCGTTCTGACCGAGCCGGTTGGCTCCCCATGAACACGACGACGACGCTGTTTCTCCGTTCTGACCCAGCCATGTACACGAGCCCTGGTTGTACGTATGCGCGAGTAGGCGTTTGCTATGTCTTGAGATTGCGTTGGTTTTGCTTGAAGAGGAAAGGGTGATGCAGCAATAGTAGCATAAGTATTTCCCTTAGTTTTTGAGAACCAAGGTATCAATCTAGTAGGAGGCTCCTCAAAAGTCCCATGCACCTACACAAACAAATAAGAACTCGCAACCAACGCAGTAAAGGGGTTGTCAATCCCTTCAAGGCCACTTGCGAAAGTGAGATCTGATAGAGATAATATGATAAGATAAATATATTTTTGGTATTTTTATGATATAGATTGGAAAAGTAAAGATGCAAATAAAAGTAGATTGAAAGCTTATATGATAAGAGATAGACCCGGGGCCATAGGTTTCACTATTGGCTTCTCTGAAGATAGCATAAGTATTACGGTGGGTGAACAAATTACTGTCGAGCAATTGATAGAAACGCGAATAATTATGAGATTATCTAGGCATGATCATGTATATAGGAATCACGTTCGTGACAAGTAGATCGACTCCTGCCTGCATCTACTACTATTACTCCGCACATCGACCGCTATCCAGCATGCATCTAGAGTATTAAGTTCATAAAGAACAGAGTAACGCATTAAGAAAGATGACATGATGTAGAGGGATAAATTCTTGCAATATGATATAAACCCCATCTTTTTATCCTTGATGGCAACAATACAATACATGCCTTGCTGCCCCTGCTGTCATTGGGAAAGGAGACAGCAAGATTGAACCCAAAGCTAAGCACTTCTCCCATTGCAAGAAAGATCAATCTAGTAGGACAAACCAAATTGATAATTCGAAGAGACTTGCAAAGATAACTTAATCACACATAAAAGAATTCAGAGGAGATTCAAATATTTCTCATAGATAAACTTGAACATAAACCCACAATTCATCGGATCTCGACAAACACACTGCAAAAAGAGTTACATCGAATAGATCTCCAAGAAGATTGAGGAGAACATGGTATTGAGATTCAAAGAGAGAGAAGAAGCCATTTAGCTAATAACTATGGACCCGAAGGTCTGTGGTAAACTACTCACAACTCATCGGAGAGGCCATGGAGATGATGTAGAGGCCCTCCGTGATCGATTCCCCCTCCGACGAAGTACCGGCGAAGGCTCCAAGATTGGATCTTGCGGATATAGAAGGTTACGGCGGTGGAATTAGTTTTTCGTGGTCGCTTCTGATGTTTTCGGGGTACATGGGTATATATAGGAGGAAGAAGTAGGTCGGTGGATGCCCGAGGGGACCACAAGGGTGGGGGCGCATCTAGCCCTAGGGGGCGCGCTGGGCACCCTCGTGGCCGCCTCGCTTGTTTTTTGACTTCCACTCCAAGTCCTTTGGATCACGTTTGTTCCAAAAAGATCGCTCCGAAGGTTTCATTCCGTTTGGACTCCATTTGATATTCCTTTTCTTTGAAACACTTAAATAGGCAAAAAAACAGCTATTCGGGCTGGGCCTCCGGTTAGTAGGTTAGTCCCAAAAATGATATAAATTTCTAAAGTAAAGCCCATAAACATTCAAAACGGGTAATATAATAGCATGGAACAATAAAAAATTATAGATATGTTGGACACGTATCAAGCATCCCCAAGCTTAATTCCTGCTCGTCCTCAAGTAGGTAAATGATAAAAACAGAATTTTTGATGTGGAATGCTACCTAGCATAATTCTCAACGTAACTTTATTTATTGTGGCATGAATGTTCAGATCCAAATGATTCAAAATAAAAGTTCATATTGACATAAAAATTAGTAATACTTCAAGCATACTAATCAAAGCAATCATGTCTTCTCAAAATAACATGGCTAAAGAAAGTTCATCCCTACAAAATCATATAGTTAGTCTATGCTTCATTTTTGTCACACAAAAATGCTCCCATCTTATACACCCCCGATGAAAAGCCAAGCAATTGTTTCATACTTAACTAATCTCAAACTTTTTCAACTTTCATGCAATACATGAGCGTGAGCCATGGATATAGCACTATGGGTGGAATAGAATATGATGATGGAGGTTGTGTGGAGAAGACAAAAAGGAGAAAGTCTCACATTGACGAGGATAATCAACGGGCTATGGAGATGCCCATGAATTGATGTCAACATGAGTAGTAGGGATTGCCATGCAACGGATGCACTAGAGCTGTAAATGTATGAAAGCTCAACAAAAAGAAACTAGTGGGTGTGCATCCAACTTGCTTTCTCACGAAGACCTAGGGCATTTTGAGGAAGCCCATCGTAGGAATATACAAGCCAAGTTCTATAATGAAAAAATCCCACTAGTATATGAAACTGACAACATATGAGAGTCTCTATATGAAGAACATGGTGCTACTTTGAAGCACAAGTGTGGAAAAGGATAGTAACATTGCCCCCCCTTTTTTTCTTTTTTCTTTTTTTGGCCTTTTTTTCTTTGGCCTTTCTTTTTTTTATTTGGGGACAATGCTCTAATAATGATGATCATCGCACTTTTATTTATTTACAACTCATGAATTACAACTCAAAACTAGAACAAGATATGACTCTATGAATGCCTCTGACGGTGTACCGGGATGGGCAATGAATCAAGAGTGACATGTATAAAAAATTATGCATGGTGGCTTTGCCAGAAATACGATGTCAACTACATGATGATGCAAGGCAATATGACAATGATAATGTGTGTCATGATGATGAATGGAACGGTGGAAAGTTGCATGGCAATATATCTCGGAATGGCTATGGAAATGCCATAATAGGTAGGTATGGTGGCTATTTTGAAGAAGATATAAGGAGGTTTATGTGTGATAGAGTGTATCGTATCACGGGGTTTGGATGCACCGGCGAAGTTTGGACCAACTCTCAAGGTGAGAAAGGGTAATGCACGGTACCGAAGGGGCTAGCATTGATGGAAGGGTGAGAGTGGGTATAATCCATGGACTCAACATTAGTCATAAAGAACTCATATACTTATTGCAAAAATCTACAAGTCATCAAAAACCAAGCACTACGCGCATGCTCCTAGGGGGCTAGATTGGTAGGAAAAGACCATCGCTCGTCCCCGACCGCCACTCATAAGGATGCACAATCTAAGAACACCTCATGTTTCAAATTTGTTACACAACTTTTACCATCCGTGCATGCTACGGGACTTGCTAACTTCAACACAAGCATTATTTAAATTCATAATCACCCAAATATCACGACTCTAATATCACTACCTCCATATCTCAAAACAATTATCAAGTATCAAATTGATCATAGCATCCAATTCACTTCCTATGATAGTTTTTATTATACCCAACTTGGATGCCCATCATTCTAGGACCAATTTTATAACCATAGAGAATACCATGCTGTTCTATGAGACTCTCAAAATAATATAAGTGAAGCATGAGAGATTAACAATTTCTATAAAATTAAGCCACCGCCGTGCTCTAAAAGATATAAGTGAAGCACTAGAGCAAAAACTATCTTGCTCAAAAGATATAAGTGAAGCACATAGAGAATTCTAATAAATTCCAATCAAGTGGGTTTCTCCCAAAAGCAAAGACTAATATCATACAAGACGCTCCAAGCAAAACACATATCATGTGGCGAATAAAAATATAGCTCCAAGTAAAGTTACCGATGAACGAAGACGAAAGAGGGGATGCCTTCCCGGGCATCCCCAAGCTTAGGCTTTTGGCTATTCTTGAATATCTTGGGGTGCCTTGGGCATCCCCAAGCTTAGGCTCTTGCCACTCCTTATTCCATAATCCATCAAATCTTTACCTAAAACTTGAAAACTTCACAACGCAAAACTAAATAGGAAATCTCATAAGCTCCGTTAGTGCACGAAAGAAAAACCACCACATAAGGTACTGCAATGAACTCATTCTTTATTTATATTGGTGTTAAACCTACTGTATTCCAACTTCTCTATTGTTCATACACCTACATACTAGCCATAGATGCATCAAAATAAGCAAACAACACACGAAAAGCAGAATCTGTCAAAAACAGAACAGTCTGTAGCAATCTGTAACTCTTGAATACTTATGGAACTCCGAAAATCCTACTAAAATAGGAAGTCCTGGGAAATTTGTCTATTGATCTACGGAAGAAAGAATCAACGCAAAATCACGTTTTTGTGAATTACTAAAATTATTGTCGTCCGTGCAAAGTTTCTCTTTTTCAGCAGAATCAAATTAACTATCACCATAGGTTATCCTATAGGTTCTACTTGGAACAAACACTAATTAAAACACATCTAAACAGAAGGTAGATGAAAAATTTATTACTAAACATAAGAAAAAAGAAAAAACTAAAACAAAATTGGGTTGCCTCCCAACTAGCGCTATTGTTTTAACGCCCCTAGCTAGGAATCAAAGCGAGGATAGACCTAAGTAGTGCAATCTTTGGCACTCAATTCATAAGTAGCTCGCATGATAGATTCGTAAGATAATTTGACTTTCTTTCTTGGAAAGTGCTCCATGCCTTTCCTTAATGGAAATTGGAATATAATATCCCCTTCCTTCATATCAATAATCGCACCAATCGTTCTAAGGAAAGGTCTACAAAGAATAATAGGACATGAAAGATTGCAATCTATATCAAGAACGATAAAATCTACGGGCACCAAATTCCTATTTGCAATAATGAGAACATAATTGATCCTTCCCATTGGCTTTTTAATGGTGGACTCCGCAAGGTGCAAATTTAAAGAGCAATCATAAAGATCATGGAAACCTAGAATATCACATAAAGTTTTCGGAATCGTGGAAACACTAGCACCCAAATCACGTAAAGCATAACACTCATGATCTTTAATTTTAATCTTTATAGTATGTTCCCACTCATCATTAAGTTTTCTAGGTACAGAAACTTTCAAATGAAGTTTTTCATCATAAGATTGCATCAAGGCATCAACAATATGTTTGGTAAAAGCTTTATTTTGACTATAAGCATGAGGAGAATTCAAAACAGATTGCAACAAGGAAATACAACCTTCTAAAGAACAATTATCATAATTAAATTCCTTGAAATCCAAGATAGTGGGTTCAATGCTATTTAAAGTCTGGACCTCTCCAATCCCACTTTTACCAAATCTAGCATCAAGATCTAAGAACTCCAAATCATTGGGACGCCTTTTAACTAAAGTTGACTCATCTCTAGTCCCATCATTATTAAGATTCATATTGCAAAACAAAGATTTAATAGGGGACACATCAATAACTTTTAGATCTTAATCATTATTTTCATGGAAATTAGAAGAACACGCCTTTACAAAGCAATCTTTCTTAGCATGCAATCTAGCGGTTGTTTCCTTGCACTCATCAATGGAAATTCTCATAGCTTTGAGAGACTCATTGATATCATGCTTAGGAGGAGTAGATCTAAGTTTCAAAGAGTCAACATCAAGCAAAAGTCTATCAACGTTCCTAGCCAAATCATCAACTTTAAGCAATTTTTCTTCAAGCAAGGCAGTTAAATTCTTTTGAGAGATCACAAATTCTTTAACACTATTCTCAAAATCAGAGGGCATCTTATTAAAATTACAATAATAATTATTGTAGGAATTTCCATAATTATTAGAGGAATTAGTAGGGAATGGTGTAGGATTAAAGTTTCCTCTATAAGCATTATTACCAAAATTATTCCTACCAACAAAATTCACATCCATAGATTCATTATTATTCTCAATCAAAGTAGACAAAGGCATATCATTGGGATCAATAGAAGCATTCTTAGTAGCAAACAATTTCATAAGTTCATCCATCTTTTCACTCAATACATTAATTTCTTCTATCGCATGCACTTTCTTACTAGTAGATCTTTCGGTGTGCCACTGAGAATAATTGGCCATAATATTATCAAGTAGTTTAGTAGATTCTCCTCAGGATATTTCCATAAACGTGCCTCCCGCGGCCGAATCTAAACGATTTCTAGAAGCAAAATTCAATCCAGCATAAAAAGTTTGTATGATCATCCATAAATTCAACCATGAGTAGGGCAATTGCGAATCATCAATTTCATTCTTTCCCAAGATTGGGAAACATGCTCATGATCAAGTTGTTTAAAATTCATAATATTGTTCCTAAGAGAGATTATCTTAGCGGGAGGAAAATACTTAGAGACAAAAGCATCTTTGCACTTATTCCATGAATCAATACTATTCTTAGGCAAAGACAAAAACCAAACTTTAGCACAATCTCTAAGTGAAAACGGAAATAAGTTCAATTTAACAGTATCGTTATCCGTATCTTTCTTCTTTTGCATCTCACACAAATCAACAAAGTTGTTTAGATGGGTAGCGGCATCTTCACTAGGAAGGCTGGAGAATTGATCTTTCATAACAAGATTCAGCAAAGCAACATTGATTTCCCAATACTCAACATCATTAAGAGTATCAATCGGAGTACTAAGGAAATCATTATTATTGGTGTTGGAAAAGTCACACAATTTGGTATTATCTTGCGCCATCGTGACAAGTAATCCAACACACAAGAAAACAAAAAGGCAAGCAAAATAGAGAGGACATTGGGAAAGAGAGGGCGAATAAAATGGCAAGGGTGAAGTGGGGGAGAGGAAAACGAGAGGCAAATGGAAAATAATGTAATGAGAGGGAGATGAGTTTGTGATGGGTACTTGGTATGTCTTGACTTGAGCGAAGACCTCCCGGGCAACAACACTAGAAATCCTTCTTGCTACGTCATGAGCTTGCATTGGTTTTCCTTGAAGAGGAGAGGGTGATGCAGCAATAGTAGCATAAGTATTTCCCTTAGTTTTTGAGAACCAAGGTATCAATCCAGTAGGAGGCTCCTAAAAAGTCCCACACACCTACACAAACAAACAAGAACACGGATCCAACGCAATAAAGGGGTTGTCAATCCCTTCAAGGCCACTTGCGAAAGTGAGATCTGATAGAGATAATATGATAAGATAAATATATTTTGGTATTTTTATGATATAGATTGGAAAAGTAAAGATGCAAATAGAAGTAAATTGAAATATTATATGATAAGATATAGACCTAGGGGCCATAGGTTTCACTAGTGGCTTCTCTCAAGATAGCATAAGTATTACGGTGGATGAACAAATTACTGTCGAGCAACTGATAGAAAAGAGAATAATTATGAGATTATCTAGGCATGATCATGTATATACGCATCACATCCGTGACAAGTAGACCGACTCCTGCCTGCATCTACTACTATTACTCCACACATCGACCTCTATCCAGCATACATCTAGAGTATTAAGTTCATAAAGAACAGAGTAACGCATTAAGAAAGATGACATGATGTAGAGGGATAAACTCATGCAATATGATATAAACCCCATCTTTTTATTCTCGATGGAAATAATACAATACGTGCCTTGCTGCCCCTGCTGTCACTGGGAAAGGACACCGCAAGATTGATCCCAAAGATAAGCACTTCTCCCATTGCAAGAAAGATCAATCTAGTAGGCCAAACCAAATTGATAATTTGAAGAGACTTGCAAAGATAACTTAATCACACATAAAAGAATTCAGAGGAGATACAAATATTTCTCATAGATAAACTAGATCAGAAACCCACAATTCAATGGATCTCGACAAACACACCACAAAAAGAGTTACATCGAATAGATCTCCAAGAAGATCGAGGAGAACATGGTATTGAGATTCAAAGAGAGAGAAGAAGCCATCTAGCTAATAACTATGGACCCGAAGGTCTGTGGTAAACTACTCACAACTCATCGGAGAGGCCTTGGAGTTGATGTAGAGGTCCTCCGTGATTGATTCCCCCTTCGGAGGAGCGCCGGCGAAGGCTCCAAGATCGAATCTCGCGGTTACAGAAAGTTACGGCGGTGGAAATAGTTTTTCGTGGTTGCTTCTGATGTTTTCGGGGTACATGGGTATATATAGGAGGAAGAAGTAGGTCGGTGGATGCCCGAGGGGCCCAAGAGGGTGGGGGGCCCGCCCAGCCCTAGGGGGCATGCCGGGCACCCTCGTGGCCGCCTCGCTTGTTTGTTGACTACTACTCCAACTCCTCTGGATCACGTTTGTTCCAAAAAGATCGCTCCCGAAGGTTTCATTCCGTTTGGACTCCGTTTGATATTCCTTTTCTTCGAAACACTGAAATAGGCAAAAAAACAGCAATTCGGGCTGGGCCTCCGGTTAGGAGGTTAGTCCCAAAAATGATAAAAATGTGTAAAGTAAAGCCCATAAACATCCAAAACGGGTAATATAATAGCATGGAACAATCAAAAATTATAGATACGTTGGAAGCGTATCAGCGTTCGAGACACTGCCTGTTTGTACACATACGTGGTCGTATTTTCTTTCTTGAACATTGGCCGTTGTATGTACGTGTACATGCTACGTGCACGCCTCTACTATGACACGTGCGCGCCTCTACATCCACCAATATGTACGTACATGTTCGCGGCCAGAATGATAATGCTACGTACGCTTCGACCAGGTGGGTCCCGACTGTCAGGCACTTCCTTGCATGCGAACATGTAGCTGGTGGGTCCCAGCAGTCGGGGGGGGGGGGGGGAATTGTTTTTTTGTCCGGACGCACTTCCTTGCGTGCGAAGATGTAGCTGGTTGGTCCCAACAGTCAGGGGGGAAAAGTTTTTTTCACGAAATACAGTGGCCCGTCCGGTGGGTCCCTGCTGTCAGGTGGAGGTATCATTATTTTCCATGTAATAAGGAGGCACTTCCTTGCTGCGTCCGTGGACCCAGCTGTCAGCCTCTCCACGTACAGTCCACGTTTGATGGAAGTCGTTCCTTGACCATGTTGACCACGCCACACCAAGAGCACCACGGCAGTGGAAGACGACGAGGCCTAGGAAGGGGACGACGCGGAGCTGGGGAAGACGCACTAGTGGATGCCCACGTGGAGAGGAGTACGAGGGTTCACTGGTTCGGCTACGATGTGAGGCTGCCGTTGCCGCAGAATAACAGGGGTTGTGGGTGTGTAGAAGGATGGCCTGGCCAGCGGTGGGAGTGGTATGGGGGCGGTGAGGCCTCCGCGGCAGCACAGCCGGCCACGGGAGGCAGGAGCAGCGGCACAACCGGCGCTGCTTTGGGCGGCTGGAGCAAGAAGACCAGAGGTTGAAGAAGCACTATGGTCGTTGGATGGACATCATATGGTCACTGGAGTATTGACTAAGTTGACAAAGCCCTCCGTCCCCGTCAACTTAGTATGCCGACAAGTTAGCCACCCAGTATGGTGGGTCCTAGCTAGCAGCTGGGGGTATTCATTTTTTTGTGTGTAATAAGGAGACACTTCCTTGCGTGCGAAGATATAGGTGGTGGGTCCGACCTGTCAGTGGGGGGAACATTTTTTTTGCGAAATACAGAGGCCCTTCCAGTGGATCCGAGATGTCAGCTGGAGGAATCATTATTTTGCGTGTAATAAGGAGGCATTTCCTTGTGTGCGACCGTGGACCCAGCTGTCAGCCTCTCCACATACAGTCCAAGTCTGATGGAAGTCGTTCCATGACCACGTTGACCACGCCGAGCCGAGAGCACCAGGGCGGTGGATGACGGCGAGCCCTAGGAAGGGGACGATGTGGAGCAGGGGAAGACACGGTAGTGGATGCCCACGCGGAGAGGAGTACAAGGGTTCATTGGTTTGGCTGCGATGTGAGGCTGCCGTCGCCGCAGGTCCTAGCTAGCGGTGGGAGTAGTAGGGGGCAGTGAGGCCTCGCGGGAGCACCGCCGACCACTGGAGGCAGGAGAAGGCGGTCTCGCCGGTGCTGGTTTGGGCGGCTGGTGCAAGAAGAGCAACACTTGAAGAAGCAGCAGGACCGTTCTATTAAAATCCACCGATTATTGCTGCTACAATCGTTTGTTGACTAAGTTGACAAGCCCTGCCAACTTAGTAGGCCCACAGGCAGCCTCCTAACCGGTGCACCCCAGATGTTAGTGGGAGGAATCATTTTTTTCGTGTAATAAGTAGGCAATTGATTGCGTGCGGCCAGGCCACCGGAGGGAGTAGGGTGGGCCGGGGAAGCCTGCGCGGCATCACAGCGGGCCACAAGAGGAGGGAGTAGGCAGTCCCGCCGACGCTAGTTTAGGCAGCTGGAGCAGGAAGATCAGAGATTGAAGAAGCATGTCGGGCGTTGGATGTACATCCAACAGTCACTGCTGCTAGAATCGTGTGTTGACTGACAAAGCCTCGCATAAACAAGTCAGCCTCGAAATATGTGGCATGTACAGCCCATTTGCTATTATTTTTATAATTTTTACTCATTTTCTAATTCATATGCAAACTATTGCAGCCCGTCTTCCATTTTTAGAATTGCTTCCCATTTTCTGGTCAGTACCAGGGTTAAAAAATTAACTAAATATGTGCGAAATTTTGAAAATTCGCAAATTTTGGCTGGGGAACAAAATATTCTTAATCCAAACATTAGTAGCCATACTAAAACAAATTTAAAAATAAATTAGTACTATGTCATGTTAAATCCAATGAAATACTATAAAATATCAGTGAAGAACAAAAACAAAAAAAGAAACTAATATCCCATTTGCTATAATTTTTTTGGAATTTTCAACCCCTTTGATATTACTTTTAACACACACTGACCATACTCTTTGGCCAAGTCGGAATGCATCCCTCCTCGTCTTGAAAGAATTGCAGCCCAGTAAGTCGAAGAAAACAAATAGGCCTAGCTTGGGTATTCTTCAAAAAGAAATACTGGGCTACCTATTATTCCAAAGAAAAACATGCCGGGCTAGTCATGTTGTTAGACGGGCCAAAGAAAAAGTTGTGCAATTCTGTTGTTAATTGACTATACATTAAAAATGATGTGCAGGGTGGATTAGAGTAAAAACGAGGGGTGCATCTGAGTAGTAAAAGAGGTGCTTGCTTGTGTTCGGGAGTGGACCTGGTGGGTCCGTACTGTCATACTCACAACTACAGTTCTCTCCCCATTCACTATGTTGACAGGGACCATTTCGAAAAAAACTATGTCGACATGGCCGGATGGCGGCGCCGCGGGGAGCGCACCAAGGCGGAGGATAAAGTGCTGTCGCCAATGTGCTGGGCTGGGTTGGACATTCTTACTAAAAAATAAAAATGGACCTGAACTATTTACGACGTTGACTACGATTTGCATGGGTCCACTGGTTGTAGTAAGAAAATGCTGGGAGAAAGAAGACTGGTCGCTATCTTTGCCTAAGAATAATATCGACTGAATGTAACGACACTATCATAGGAAATAATATCCTCCTGTTAAATCATGAATTTAAAGAACTGGTGCATGAGCATTTAGCTTTATTTATTTATTTACTTATTTATGTTGAGGGTACCATGAGCATGTACCTAGGCCGGATTCATGTGAGAGCCTCCCTTCCAGTTAATTATGGGCTCCTCTATTGGGCCTTCATCAGTGGGCTGCATGTTATCAACAAGTGGAAAATGTGTTCCGTACAAAAAATAGTATGCATTACATACGATATGGGGCACTAAGGATCGAACTGTGCAACGACTTCCAGAACATTGTGTTTGTCGTTCTAACAACACATTTATTCAACCAACAGATGAAATATACTACTGATTGTACATTGAAAATAGCAGCAGCAGCAACCAGGGCTGGGGGTGCAACAGAAGCAGTAAGCAGGCCAGAAGAGTGAAGACGCAGCTCTCTCTTCCAAACCAAACATCAGCCATTATTACAAAAGGGCTACCAAAAAAGAACAAGTGTATGCATCAAACTAGTTAAAGATCCTACTACACCAAATGTACGCATCTAACTAACTGGCTCAGTTAGATGTTACTATTTATTAAGCTGTGGATATTGCCTGGCGGCTTGAACCAGATGGGTGCCTGACGGGGGAAACTCCAGCCAGCAGGTCGAAGTCTGATACCTGCGACCCTCTCTCCTACTTTGGGCTGCAGAGCGTGGCGGCACATATCAGGGTATGGTGCATGCAGAGACGCATGATACGATGTGTACACACAATTTTGCATGATGAACGAAACCGTGCTGCCATCATGATCCTTGCCGTCGGTTATCTCCTGGTTAATCGGATAATTCAGTCCGACAAATAGAGAGCATGTACGAAGGCTACTTACCAGCCTCCAGCCAAAAAATCATGAAGGCCCAGAGAAGCTGGGATCCTGCTCAAAGACCTTGCAGTGACTGTGATTTTATTCCGCGAAACAACACGTCTGGTACGTGCGAACGATCATCAATCATTCAGCATCGTCTGATCAAGCCAGGAACCACCTGCAACTGCCATGCTGCTTTTCTTTGAAAGGTTCTGGGACTAGGAAGGGTAGGGACACCAGGCGGCCTACAACATCATATCAAGTTGGAGTCAAATAAAAAAGGGCTCTTGATGTAGTCAATCTTAAGAATAACATGTTGTGAGCATGAATATATTTTCAGTAAATGTTGACAGTAATATAAGAAAGCCATCATGATATCATAGGAAAGTAGCATACTACTGTAACAGCCGATTGTAGCGATGACTGGAGTAGGCCAGCAATACGTCAGCCATAGAAGGAGTCGACTGCGTAAATGAAGCCCTTGTGTTCAATGGCATCAGAGAACCATGGAGGATGTATGATCCTGCGATGGACGTGCAGATTTATCCACTTACCGCAGTGACCTGTCAGATAGGCGATCTTGTGGGCACTTCGCAGATTAGAACCTTGGTATCATGTTGGTATCATGTTGGCTACTGTAAGATTCCGAGTATTCTGGGCCGCGGTGCCAAAGTAGTGCAGTGTTAATCGAATACGAACCGTGCTCACAGACCGTGTCTACATGGTGTTTGGAATTATATGCAAATGTGGAGAGAGGTGCGGGTATCTTTTGTAAAATTGTCATAGTTGGCTTTCTATCCGTCAAATATAGATCGGACGGTCTATATTACAAGATGGCAGGCACACCATCATCACCAGCTCGGTTTTCTATAAGAGTAGATAGATAGAGACTAGGGAGTACTAGTAAGGACACCATCTACTGCTTCGTGTGCTACTCCTGCGCTCCATTCGGCGGCCGCAATGTCCCCTACAGCCACTCCCTCCTGCGCTGCATTCGGCGGGCGCTGTTGAAATTTGGGGACCACACTCTCGCGACTGCAGGCAGCCACGACTTCACCGACGATGACTTCTTCCCCGACCTCGGCAACCTCTTCCTCAACGACATGGGCGACAACCTCAACGCCAACGGTGCTGCTCCCGTTGCACTGTATGTGTTTCTGTCCTTCCTGTTCGAAATTGTGGTAGAATTCATGTTTCTACTCTGTATCCTACTACTATGCTAGTCCACATGATTAGTTTCATCTCTGTTATAGCCGTCATGATTTATTTTGTTCTTATTCGGATTATATCTTGTAGTAACTTGCTCATATATTCAACTGGCGCAACGTCCCCTATAGCCACTCCCGTTCCATGGACGGCCTAGCCGATGCCTCCAAGGAGCCCTTCGTCTACTGCTATGAGTGCCCGATGCCGTTTTGGGGCTCGCCGGCGGACATGGTGCATCACCTCACGGATGCGTGCAGTGGTCACTACTGGCCCTTAGCGGAGAACATCAAGTACGAGACATGCTACCCATTCACCATGCCGGAGTCACTGGAGGACCACCGCTGCCTGCTAGTCTCAGAGGAGGACGACAATGTCTTCCTCTTGATCGTGGGCACTGGCGAGGCCCGCGCAGGCCGCCGCCCCGTCTCTGTAGTGTGCGTCACGGGCGACGCCGCTGAAGCTGACACTGACACGAGGCCGATGTATGGGTGCGTGCTCAGTTACTACCCCTCCGGGTCACATGGGGGCGACACCGGCTACACCGAATGGACTTGGACTTTGTGGAGCTGGGACTTTCCCCTCGATGTGGATTTGGAAAACCCATGGTCTTCTTTACCCTCCAACGCGGTGCACGGGGACTCCAAGGAGGCTCACCTGGACATACGCATTATCAAGTTAAATGTTGATCATTCGTCTTCGCTCAATGTAATCCGTTGTTTAAGCATGTGGAGACTTCCATGCAAGATCTTGCTCTATTGGAGTATCGCGCATGAATAAAAGTGTATCCGTTTATGGTTTACTCTAGAATCTTCCATGTATGAAATTTTACTACAGTACTGGTGAAAGACTTACTATGAACCATTTCTTACATCTGCTCTGCCCCTTCCAAGTCATCCTGATTTAATCCCTCCGTCTAGGTGTATAAGGGCATGGTTAATACTTAATAGTATAGCCAACGGTTGACTACAAGAAAGTGCCATGTCATTTGTAGCCAACATGTATAACAATCAATACTCAAAAACTAATTCTTAAAGCCAATGGTGCTGCTCCCGTTGCATCGGATGTGTTTCTATCCTTCCTGTTCGAAATCATGGTAGAATTCATGTTTCTACTCTGTATCCTACTAGAATATATATGTTCATCTACTATGCTAGTCCACATGATTAGTTTCATCTCTGTTATAACCGTCATGATTTATTTGGTTCTTATTTGGATTAAATCTCGTAGTAACTTGCTCATATATTCAACTGGCGCAGTGTCCCCTACAGCCACTCCCGTTTCATGGACGGCCTGGTCGATGCCTCCAAGGAGCCCTTTGTCTATTGCTATGAGTGCCCAATGCCGTTTTGGGGCTCGCCGGTGGACATGGTGCATCACCTCACAGATGTGTGCAACGGTCACTACTGGCCCTTGGCGGAGAACATCAAGTATGATATGTGCTACCCGTTCACCATGCCAGAGTCACTCGAGGATCACTGCCGCCTGCTAGTCTTGGAGGAGGATGGCAGCGTCTTCATCTTGATCGTGGGCACCGGCGAGGCCCGTGCAGGCTGCCGCCCCATCTCTGTAGTGTGCGTCCGGGGTGACGCCGCTGATGTTGACACTGACATGAGGTCGATGTACGGGTGCGTGCTCACTGTTACTACCCCTCAGAGGTATGTGGGCGGCAACACCGGCTCCATCCTGATGACTAGGACTGTGCAGAGCTGGGACCTTCCAGCCAATGTTGACATGGAAGACGCATGGTATGATTTACCCCACAACGTAGTGCACGGGGACTCCAAGGAGGTTCACTTGGACATATGCATTACCAAGTTAAATGTTGATCATTAGTCTTTGCTCAATGAAATCCGATGTCTAAGCATGTGGAGACTTCCATGCATGATCTTTCTCTATTGGAGTATCGCGCATGAATAAAAGTGTATCCATTTATGGTTTAGTCTAGAATCTTCCATGTATGAATTTTTACTACAGTACTGGTGAAAGACTTATGATGAACCATTTCTTACATCTCCTCTACCCCCTTCCAAGTCATCCTGATTTAATCCCTCCGCCTAGGTGTATAAGGGCATGGTTAATACTTAATAGTATAGCCAACTATTGACTATAAGAAAGTGCCATGTCATCTGTAGCCAACATGTATAACAATCGATACTCAAAAACTAATTCTTAAAGATCATTTCTTGCAAAGCACAATAAGTGTTATTTCTTCACAAGTTTTGGATGCAGGTTGAACAGTTGAATGCTTTTGTTTGCAAAAGATACCTTTTTATCTATTTCACTTGGATGTTTCTGAGTTCTAGAGATGAAATAATATCCGAAGAAACCTATCGATACCCGTTACACATGAGATGACCCCCACATCCTTTGTCAAAATAAACAACTCCCCGATCAATGCATTTCACTCTTCGGTGCAACGCACGAGCACCTTACTACTATAGATTAGTACGACCAAAAATTGAACTAACATTATATATAGTACGATAAATGCTGATGCATGTCAACTAAATTATATCATTCAAAACTATGTTCAAATACGAATCCAACGATATAGTTTTTGTTGACATGCACTAACATTTTGTCAGTTAAATCTTCAGTCAAATTCAATGGGGGACTAATAAACCACGACCGATGTAGTACAAGTGTAGAGGGCGGCGCTGCATGGGAGTCTCACCCTGCTTGTGGCGCGGCAGTAAAGCCGTCATATCACAAAACCCAACCACTGCCAGTAATAAGTGGCCTGGTAAAATAAACGGACAAGCAACCATCACATCCCTCCGTCTTTTTTGCATTTCATCTCTCTGCATTTACTTTCTCCGGTTCATCTCGCACACTCGATCCCTGGCTACTACTCCTAGTATCCCTAGCTACTACTCCTAGGGCCAGTTCTTTTGGCGGCTTAAAAAATAAGTCGTCTCTTCCCCAGCTTTTCCCATAAGACTAGTCACAGTGGAGAGTAACATTAAGGCGCCTCACTCATTTATTTGGGCTTCTAAACTACTACTAGTACTCCCTTCATTTTTATATACAAGGCCACAAACTCAAATTATAGGTACCAAGATAAAAATCAATGTGTGCTTTACAAGTCAATTTATTTTCTCGTTTACCGGGTTAATTAATAGGGTGCATGCACATTAGAAGAAATTGAGTGGCCGTGAGAGAGGAAGTAGATGAGTTTGTCATTATCATCCACTACATGCATGCTAGTAATTAAGCCATGGGTTACTAGTACGAGGAAACATCATTAATATTTGTCTCGATTACTGTTGGTGGCCTTGTATAGATGCAAAATGTATTTTTTATAGTGGCCTTGTATACAAAAATGGAGGGAGAACCCCCGTCCTTGTTTATTCGTCACCATTGTAATTTGTGGTAAATTTTGACCAGAGATTTAACTGATAAAATGTTAGTGCATGTGACTTCACAAACATTTCATTAGTTAAATTTATGATCAAAATTTGACACAGATTACAATGGGGACCAATAAACCAGGACGGAGCTAGTAGTAAAGGGATTACTACTAATCTAGAAGCCTAAACGAACTGGCCCCTGGTACTCCCACTAGTAGTACTAGTACTCAAGTTGGAATTCAATTGCACGACACAACTTGTTAGGCAAAAAATCCGATACAGGGTGTAGGAAGCGGTTTGGGAATTTGCATGCCTTTTCGACCAGTGAGATACTCTATACAAAGTATGACAGAGAAATAACCATAGAGAAGGAAGCTAAAAGTAAAGAATCAAACGAGCATTTTTGCATTTGTTTTGTATTGAATCGTTTGACAAGCTTGACTAGTGTTGTTTTTCTACTTTTACAAAAACCACATCGTAATGTTAAAACGTGCATTTCCCCGTACATAGGTAATAGTTGTACTCCCTCCGTCTACGTGTATAAAGTCTTCCCTCCTACTTAGTCACGGTGCACAACCAAAGATGACTTATTCACCTGGACAGAGGGAGTAGCACAGTCTGCAAGCATATATAGAGAGAGACGTGTAGTGCGATAGTATATAGTACTAAAGTTTGTGCTGTATGCATGTACTTACAAAATGGGTACGGATACACAAGGTTTCCAAACTTTCCCTCTTACATACTTAATTAAGGACGCTAATAATTCCCGAACATTCGGGATTTATCATTTGCGTCCCAAAACTAATGAGATCACCTTACGAAACTAAATTATACTCCCTAATAAAAGCCACGACGTTTGCAGGAGCGCTTGCGGCATGCCACGAGTGCCCTGGTGCACGGTCGTTTCCCAACGCGCTGACACAACGCCTCTTCCTCAGCCTCGCAACTCGCGAGGTGCTGATTGGCGGCTTGCCGATGGGCGAGCGCGATCTCACCGGTGTGGTGATCCGGCGCCAACAGGTACTCCTCCTTGCTGGAAGCGTGCACCCAGTCCACGTACCGCCAAGCGTAGATGAGGTGCTTGGGCCCAACTGCACTCAGGGCTTTGGCACGAGCATCCCCCACCACCCTCATGGCCCTTGCACGAGCCTTCTGCCAAAGAGCCAATTGCCTGACTCTCTCGGACGCGACATAGACCTACCAGGCAGCTTGCCCGGCGGCGCGCTTCTCTTCCTCGGCCTTCTTCTCCGCCTCTATTTTGGCGTGCTCTACCGGCGGCAAAGCCTCCCACATGGCGACATCCATTTCTTTCCAAAGCTCCTCAAGGCTAGGGGGCTCGGCAGGCGGCACAGCGTTCTCCTCGTAGCGGGGAGCCGACACGTCCTTCAACGGGTGTGCTGGTGAGATTTGGAACATCGACGCATCCACCTCGATGCCTCGCGGTGAGGAGTGGAACACCAACGCGTCCTCCTCGACTAGTGGTGGCGAGGAACGGAATGGCGACGCGTGACCGTCCGGGTGGTGCAGTGAGGGGCTCTTAGGGCTTGGGAGGGGCGATGCTTGTGTGGTCGACATGAGAGGGAGAGGGAGGAGATAGTGATGAACGTGAGCGTTCTTTCGAATGTCGTGGGAGGCATTGTATTTATAGTGAGCAATGGCACACCTACGTAAGATATGAACTGAGCTGCACTGACTTAACTGCAAGTCTAGTTGCATCACTGACATATGGGCCAGACCCTTGTTGGTCCCATATGTCAGTGACCCAATGCACCTGCAGTTAAGTAACTGAAGCAGCGTCCCGGAAGATATGTTGCGTGATTAACATAACAGCTACGTGGCATATATGTTGGAGTAAATTACGGGGGAGGGATGGGGTGGAAATATTGCTGCTCACAACGGATTGGACGAGCGTGGGGGGAGGAGAGTCATGCATGCAGATTTTTTCACACGGGGTGGAGTGGTGGGACCGCCGGAGGGAGAAGGAGAGTCTAGCAGGCATATTGTTTCCACACATGGAGAGGAAAAGATTTGGAGACGAACGGGCTTCCTGCAGGTATGGGGAACAGTGCATAATAAGTCATCTTGCATGCCGGGCTAGGTATAGTCTCAAGTCATTAAAAACATACACGCCCCACACATGTTCATATTTCAAGGTGCACTAAATTATTGCATGCGATGATTAAGGCTGGCCATAATGGTGGTATCTTAGCTGGTATCATGCACACGGGAATAGCAAACATGCTGATGTGGCAAAGAATTAAAGAAGAGAGGGGGGTTAGAGTAACTAGTGTTCATGCATGCATTGGTAAACACATTTTTTTGTGAAGAACGACATCATTAGTTGAGTACTTTTGCAGACTTCAAAAACTATTCCACCGCCTCTACTATCTTGCTAAGAGTAGGTGAAATTTTTGAATCAAGACCTTTAAACTACAAGGAAGGTAGTAGTACTCTAATAGCTAACCTTGTTGTGATGACAAGATAGGACATGGCACGCACCTGGACGGAGGAACTAGTCTGCATTGTGCATTTAAGTTTTGTCTGAAGTCAATGTACCTCTACTTTGACCAAACTTATAGAAAAATGTATCAACATTCACAATGTCAAATCAATATTTTAACACTCATTATAAAACGTAGTTCTTATACTCATTATAATCAGTATTGTAGATATTGATATTTTGAGTATAAATTTGGTCAAACACTTTGCAAACGGTTGACGGGACTAAAAGGATCAGAGGGAGTATCATGCATGCCGAGTAGGCAAAAACAAATTTCTCATTTATAGCGGTCAAAGTCTCGAATGGCACGACTGCGGGAGGGAGGAGAAGGTCGTGGGAGGCGCAATGGTTGACGGAATTAAGTGAAAAGTTACATCCACGCGCCGGCATGGCGTGGAAACAGGCAGAAGCTATACCGTCAGGCCTATGATATGGGTCTAGTAGACATGACATCTAGTGGGTCCTGCATAGTTCTCGAGAACTCTTTGGGGGCTTGCAGCCGTTTATCCACCGGGCAAGCCAGCAACCCCACGCCGTTCGTACGCCCTACTTGTCCCCGTCTTCTACCTTACAACAGTTCGCTCCCAGTCGTCCCGTCCTTTCACATTAGTTCGCTCCTAGTTTTTTTTTGCGGGGTACAATAGTTCAACTTCTCCTAACCCTCCTCCAAAATCCATGGCCTCCCAAATCTCCATGGTTGCCACTGAGTACCAGGTTAGAGCCATCACCGGCGATGAGTTCATCGTAATCTACACACGTGGATCCGCAACGGTGAAAGCATGGCTTGCTCGCTTCCTATGCATGTTCAACAGTTCAACGGATGAGTGGGTCGCCGGGCTAGATGTTGAGTACACCACAATCTTGGAAAGAGAGAAGATTCTAAAGGAGGCAGAGAAGAAGAAGCCCGCCATGATCCAGGTTTGCATACATAATGTTTGCTTGGTCTACCACATATGCCATGCGGATGTTGAGTGCCAGGATTTTAAGAACTTCCTCAAGGACAAAAGAGTGAAATTCTTTACTGTAGACTTTAGGAACGACAGGGATGTCATGCGTCGGATAGGTCTCTTTGTAGGCCAGCCCTTCGATCTATAGAGGGCAAGCTTGATGTCCTCCTCTCAACCTTCAATGCTGACCCTAGCAGCAGCCATGATTGATCCTTCGTACGCTAAACTGAAGAAACCTCATCATGAGTTTCATCATCCATGGGAGTCGAAGACATTAGATGAAGATCACATCCTGTACGCAGCAATGGATGCCTACCTTTGTTTAAATATCTACAAGGGTTGGATGAAGAAGCAGAGCCCAGTGTCCGGTTCAAGCAAAGAAGCCTTAGTGAAGAGGAAGAGGAAGAGGGACGAGGACGAAGTCGAGGATGTGGACTCTGACTCCGAGTAGGTGGCAGTGTCGTCGCTCATGCTGGTTCTATTGCAGTGTCAAGCGGACTAGTTTCTTAATTTATTTTCAAGGGTGTGTTGTGTTGAGGACCCAGCAGAATTATGTTTATGTTCTTTCTCATTATTTGAACTCTTTAGTACGTACAGTAGTACTAGTACTATGTCTTACTACTGTTCTTCTTGCAGTTAGTACTACTGCTCGTATCTTCGTGTTCCTACTGTACTTAATACGTTCGTACTAGTAGTATAATTTGGGTCAGTCGATTTGTGAAAGAAGTTTGACGGAGCAAAGGAATAAGACGGCAGAAGAGGTGGAAGAAGCCCTTCTAGCCATCCATGTTGCATCAAACGGCTCGCAAGAGTCGACTGACCCAAATTGCTCCTTCAGATTGCAGGATCCACGTGGCATTCAAGGTCTCGAAGGTAGATTCCGCGTCCGCACCCAGTTTGCAGGCTCGACGCGCGCGCGACCGGCTTCCACCGCGACAGCCACCATGCACGCCTCCTCCGCGCGGGTGGAGACGACAATGACACGCTAGTTCCTCCTCGCCGGCGTGCTAGAGCACGCGCTCGTCCTCCTCTTCGTATGCTGCGTGCATAGTCGCGGCTCCACCAGCTGCTCGCGTGCTTGGCAGCAGGGCGGCATCGCGAGGAGGGACTGCAGACGATATGAGCGAGCGAGCCTTCGGCTTCATGGCACAGGGATGGCAGCGACATGGCGGTGACGGGTGAGAAATTGTTGGCCAGAGCAGGCGAGCGCCGGCATGCGCAACGGCGGCGGCATATTGATTAGTGCGCGTATGGGAGCTTACTTTAGTTTATATAAGGTTGGTCAAACTTAAAAGAAAACCGTACTAGTACACATAAACATTAGACTTAGGCAGCACTTTTGTTAGTTAGTACCACAGCCATGATACGGGATCCTGTGCAAGCGCGTGAACCACTGCCGCGTGGTTGATCGAATGGTGCGTCACCGTGTCATGCTCGAAGGACATCCACCGAACCTTTTTGTGTGTGTGAAAACAATCCCCGAATATTACTCAACTTTTTTTTCTTGGAAAAGTTCTTGACGCTGCAATATTTCCATATATTTGAATTTAGCTCCAGTTCGTGTTTATTTGGATTTGGACGTTTTAGGTGCGCCCTAGTTTTTTTTAATACTGATTTTATGTGTGTGACTGAGAGAGAACGTGTGTATGTGTCCATATGTGTGTTGTGGCGGAAGGGCAATGTGGAGACGGTGTGCGTGTGATACAGACATAGAGAGGTGTGAATGTGCAAATGATCATGCATGAGTGAGGCATAGACAGATGCCGGTACGTTGTGTATACATGAGAGAATGGTCTTCTAGTTTACTTGTGTGTGTGTGTGTGTGTGTGAGAGAGAGAGAGAGAGAGAGGAGCATCTGTAACACAACAACCATCTCTCTCAATTCATCCGTCCCTCGCACGATCGCATGTAACACATGCATCAACGCGCACATTTTGACACCCTCACCCGGCCCCTGCCCACCTCAAGGCCCGCACAATCTCTTCGTGAATACCCATTTCTCTCCTTAGGTTTGTTTTCTCTCAATATCTGACACACACACACACACAGAGACACACACAACACAACACACACACACACCCTCCCCCGAGCACACAATTCATCCCCATCCAAGGTTATATGGCGACCACTCTCGCCTGTGCTTCTTTGCACCCCAACATGCACAACATCTCAATCTTCAAAGAGGGCATCGAGGAGATCGAAGAAGCGACCACACCGCGCTAGAGAATGCGGGGCCATTTAGAAGCAGGATCATGTGACGACGGCTGACTGACTCCTCCCCCCACCCCCTCTCTCTCTCTCGCACAAAATTACCAATCCTTCCCCTCTCGTCCATGTTTTTCTAGATCTCTCATAAAACATGTTGTCTCTTCTCCTTCCACGTATACAGAATCTGGATGCACACGCATATCACGTATATTACATGTCTCCATCTTTCTCACAGACCTAAATTCTTCCTCTCTCTTTCTCTCTCTATCTATCTCTGTCTCATTAGGTTTGTCTCCTACTCTCTCATCTACATACATACAATCTTTCTCACCCTATCTGCTCCATCTTTGCAAGCTCTCTCTGCATGTTTCATTCACACATTGGGATATGTTCAAAATGTTGCTTCTATAATGGCTGATATAGAGTTATGGTTGGTTTTGTTGCATCCTACAAAGTAATAACTATGAAATGCATTTAGATTCTCATTTGACTGGGATCATGTGAGTTTGAGCATGTTGTGAAGTACTATAGACTTTGTATACATCTTGGGATTCGACAATGATTGTAACTATTGAATTGTATAGACCATTACATTCGAAGTCAATAGCCTATTATATTTTTTCACAATTTCAACAAATGATTAGTTCACTACAAACTAAGAAAACAAATGCATACTCCCTCCATTTTTATTTAAGTCTGCGTATTAGCATTGGTCAAAGTCAAGTTTTGTAAACTCTCAGAAAGCTTATAACAAAAAATATTAACATATACAATAACAAATCAATACCATTAGATTCATTATTAAATGTACTTTCACATCATACATATTTGTTATGGTAAATGTTTATATTTTTCTATAAACTTGGTCAAACTTTAGGAAGTTTGACTTCGGTCAAACCTAATATGTAGAGTTTACTACTACTACTCGCTAGTTGCTTAGCCGAATCACTCAACATGCCACACGGGGAGTTCAGTGTCACAAAATTTTGAGGTCAGCGGGAAAATCTCCAGCTACCCTGATTCGAGCAGTGGGAAGTTACCATCATAGCCTTCAGAAAAGGCCTACGGATGACGCTTGGTAGGGGGCTGTTTTCATAATTTTAGGTTCACCCTTCCCAGCCAACCCCACCCCGGCACCCAGAGTATTACACCTGAATACTCCCCATTTTCTATCCCCACCGCAAAATAGACTTCTCCATGGCACCGCAGCCTTCATGCTCCTCCCCTTTACATCGGTGCACTCGTCCACCGCAGCGCATCTGCCTCATCGATGACCTGGTACGCCGCACTGGAGCCAGTCCACCGTCGTCTCATACACGGAGGCTCTTCCCTGGCATCATCTTCCACGGTCTTGGATCTGCTCACCGGAAGCCGACGCCAAGTGCAGAAGCACCACCGTCGTGGACAATGAACTGACTCCTGTTGCCGACCATGACTCACAGAGGCCGCCGCGACCATCATTCTCGTCCTTGATTGGTAATGTGTGTATTGAATCATTTAGCAGTACATGTGTAGTTCCAATTTTGTTCATACCCACCCTTCAAATTTTCTGGGTGCTATTGTTCCCGTAAAAGTAATTGGTTATATCCTCCATTGCCCAAAAGAATATCAGCTTGTAATTGTGCGTCGCTCATGTATCACGCTGTGCTTGGGTAGGTTTTTCATCTGCAACCAGTAGTGTGGCAATTGATGGAAAGTTTTTTAGAACTAGCAAGATGCCCATGCGTTGCACGCATCAAGATGCATTTGTATGAGTAATTTATCTTGTGGGAGAAAATGATGAAAGAGGGAAGGCCTTATTTGCAAATCTTGAGAGGGGTATGGGTATCTTTTTGCAAAATTCCCATTGTTTTCTTCCTATCTATTAGGTATAAATCGGACGGCCTATATTGCAGGATGGCAGGCACACCATCATCATCAACCCAGAAAAAAAAGTATAGAGAAAAAAAGTAGATAGTAGAGAATTAGAGATAAATACTAAATATTAAATATTAAATAAATATAACAGTAGAGAAGAGAGTAGAGATAGTAGAGACGTCGGGAAAGGATCGCGCGCGTGCGGGAAAAAGCAGCCGGGCGTGCGCTAGTTTTGGCGCGCGGCCTCCGGCGCGCTTTATAAATCCAACACCATCCCACCACTCTGTGCCTTGCCACCACTCTCTCCCCGCTCTGTGCCTTGCCACCGCTCTCTCCCCACTCTTTCTCGCCTCGCTACTGCCGCACCACCATGCCGCCGCGTCACCGAGAAACTTGGGGATACCGTGGCGTCCGCGCGCGCCCCTCCGGCGGCTTCTCCGCCGAGATCCGATTCCATGGGATGCGCCTCGGCATCGGCAATTTCGACACCGCCAATGAGGCCGCCTGCGCGTACGACGCGGTAGCATGGCACCTCCGGTGGCCTCATAGAACATTGAACTTCCCCAACGTGCCGACGTGGTACCGGGCGCAGGAGCTCGCGTCTCTGCTGCGGCTTAGCACCAACGAGGATCGTCACGACAACCGGAGGTGGGAGCACCGTCTCGGCATCGCCGAGATGGACGAGGAAGCCATGGCGCTGTTGCACTAACACTTCCCACAGGACATCATCAACGAGCGCGAGTTCTACGTGCAAAGGGGGCGGAGAGGGATAAGAGGAGGGAGGAGCGAGCCGCCTATCACGAGGACAAGCGTAGGCGAAAAGCGAACGCTTAATTCAACATGAAGCTAAGAGCAGCGTCGCCCTGGTTATCCGACGACGATTGGTATCTTCACGCCTACAGTCAGACGTCGGAGGAGGACATCAGCGAGGAGGATTCGGACGACGAGGAGTAGTTGACTTATCTTTTTTTATCTATCTATGCAGAGAACTATCCTCTACTCTCTAGTCTCTACTCTCTATCTCTACTTCTCAATCTCAGCAATATAAACGCTGTTTTAAAGCGCCGTGCATTCCGATTCATTTGGAGATGCTCTAACATGGCAGACGAGTGCTTTAATGTTGCCCACAAGATGCACGAGTATTACTAGAAGTATATTTTTCTTGCCATGTTGAGATTTTAAAACCACGAGTGTGAACATGCAGAGGAGCAATGAAGACCAAACACGGGATATTGGGGACATCTTCAAGGAGCGTGGCAAGTTAAAGAGGAGCTGGACCGAACCTGTAAAACGAGCTTTGGTAAGTAACACCCTTTCAATTACTTTCGTTTAGCCTCGTGTTCTTCGATGTGTATATGTTGTAGTTTCTGTTTCTCTTAAGCTTGGTGTTCTTCATGTGTAATAAGAAGAGTCTTAATCGTCCTAATGCTTTAGTTTTTAGCTTGATGTAGGAAGTGGGTGTTCTCACCTTGTAGTCTGTTTTTATGTATTTTTTCCTTTTGAATTCACTTCTCCGAGTTCTATTTATCCGGCTTCTACTAAATGGATCTGGGTTGCTCTGAGTATTGATCTAAAAAAGAAGTAACTTCATGTGAGGATGCAGTTCCTGCGAGGAGGGAAGTATGGTCAACCTCGAGATCATGTTTCCAAAATGAGGCTGGATTACGCACAAGGTGTCAGTTCCCTAATGATGCTGGATTAGACACAAGGTGAAAATTCCCAGATGATGCTGGATTACACACAAGCCAGGTCGAGTCGTCAGCAGTTCGTGTCCTCGTGGCTCTAGTAACGGATGAAAGAAAGCGTGCAGCAGCCCTTGAGAATGTAGCTGAGTTCCTGAAGAAGCGAAAAGAGCAATCAGATGCTCTCTTCACCCAAGCCAAAGAAGAGATGGAAGAAGCCAGAAATAAGCTAGCAAAGGCAGAGCAGACTAGGCATCTCCTACCATCTAAAACTATTGTCAATACAAAATTTCCTTCATAATAGCTAGGTTCAAATGTTTATCTAGTCAGCATGCCTGTTGTGATGTCCGTCCATCTACTGATGTGGCACAAAATATTTTTTTGGGTCATGTAATAACAACAATTACTTTCCAAACAATAACAGACGAAGCATTGGACATGGTATAGTTCACGCGCAAGCTCGACATTCCAAGTTCAACTTCCACATCATACATCTGCACATTCATACATAATGTCCACAACCATGATTCACTTCAAAGGCAAAAAAATGTGAGGAGAGTTATAAATAAAGAAAAACCTCTACTAGTTCCTGCTACTAGTGCGAGCACAACAAGTCAAGACCATGCGTAACTTAATTATATTTTAGTCATTTTTTGTGTTCTAAAATGCCTGCCGGCTCGTGGAAGGATGTGTTGCTGGCACACGCGCGGATTCAATGAAGGCAGGCGGGGCAGTCTTAAGCTGGTTGCGCGCGGCAAGGAGGCATGCTCAGCAAGGCCTGCAGCGAGTGGGGCCCTCTTGGCCGGTGAGACGTCTCCAACGTATCAATAATTTATGAAGCATTCATGCTATATTATTATCTGTTTTTGGATGTTTGTGGGCTTTACTAAGCAATTTTATATTATTTCTGGGACTAACCTATTAACCGGAGGCCCAGCCCATATTGCTGTTTTCTTGCCTCTTTCAGTTTTTCGAAGAAAAGGAATATCAAGCGGAGTCCAAACGGAATGAAACCTTCAGGAGCGTGATTTTTCGAACAAACATAATCCAGGAGACGTGGAGCTGAAGTCAGGGAAGCTTCGAGGAGGCCATGAGGCAGGGGGCACGCCCACCCCCTGGGTGCGTCGTTCACCCTTGTGGGCCCCTCGTGGCTCCCCTGACCGACTTCTTTTGCCTATATAAGTCCATATACCCTAAAACCTTCGAGGAACACAATAGATCGGGATTTCCGCCGCCACAAGCCTCGGTAGCCACCAAAAACCTCTCGGGAGCCCGTTCCGGTGCCCTGCCTAGGGGGGATCCCTCACCGGTGGCCATCTTCATCATCCCGTCGCTCTCCATGACGAGGAGGGAGTAGTTCACCCTCGGGGCTGAGGGTATGTACCCATAGCTATGTGTTTGATCTCTCTCTCTCTCTTTCTCTCGTGTTCTTGAGGTGTTACGATCTTGATGTATCGCAAGCTTTGATTTTATAGTTGGATCTTATGATGTTTATCCCCCTCTACTCTCTTGTAATGGATTGAGTTTTCCCTTTGAAGTTATCTTATCAGATTGAGTCTTTAAGGATTTGAGAACACTTGATGTATGTATTGTCGTGCTTATCTGTGGTGACAATGGGATATTCATGTGATCTACTTGATGTATGTTTTGGTGATCAACTTGCGGGTTCAATGAACCTATGTATAGGGGTTGGCACACGTTTTTGTCTTGACTCTCCGGTAGAAACTTTGTGGCACTCTTTGAAGTACTTTGTGTTGGTTGAATAGATGAATCTGAGATTGTGTGATGCTTATCGTATAATCTTGCCCACGGATACTTGAGGTGACATTGGAGTATCTAAGTGACATTAGAGTTTTGGTTGATTTGTGTCTTAAGGTGTTATTCTAGTACGAACTCTATGATAGATCGAACGAACAGAATAGCTTCGTGTTATTGTACTATGGACTCTTGAATAGATCGATCAGAAAGAATAACTTTGAGGTGGTTTCGTA
Source organism: Triticum aestivum (assembly GCF_018294505.1). Classification (NCBI taxonomy): domain Eukaryota; kingdom Viridiplantae; phylum Streptophyta; class Magnoliopsida; order Poales; family Poaceae; genus Triticum; species Triticum aestivum. Next base: position 215,843,423 of record NC_057795.1, read on the forward strand.
CGCTACAATAATCTCTTTGTTTGTTCTCCACTATTAGTGGCTTTGGAGTGACTCTTTGTTGCATGTTGAGGGATAGTTATATGATCCAATTATGTTATTATTGTTGAGAGAACTTGCACTTGTGAAAGTATGAACCCTAGACCTTGTTTCCTAGCATTGCAATACTGTTTACGCTCACTTTTATCATTAGTTACCTTGCTGTTTTTATATTTTCAGATTACAAATACCCTTATCTACCATCCATATTGCACTTGTATCAGCATCTCTTCGCCGAACTAGTGCACCTATACAATTTACCATTGTATTGGGTGTGTTGGGGACACAAGAGACTCTTTGTTATTTGGTTGCAGGGTTGCTTGAGAGAGACCATCTTCATCCTACGCCTCCCACGGATTGATAAACCTTAGGTCATCCACTTGAGGGAAATTTGCTACTATCCTACAAACCTCTACACTTGGAGGCCCAACAACGTCTACAAGAAGAACGTTGTGTAGTAGACATCAAGCTCTTTTCTGGCGCCATTGCCGGGGGGGTGAGTGCTTGAAGGTATATCTTTAGATCTTGCAATCAAATCTTTTTGTTTCTTGTTTTATCACTAGTTTAGTTTATAAAAGGAAACTAGAAAAAATGGAAGTGAGTTTGTCTCATACACTTCATCTTTTAATATCCTTCGTAAGTATGATGAAAAGGAAAATTGTGCTCAAGTGCTAGAAGAAGAAGTCTATAAAATGTTTGGTACTAAATCTTTGTATGATGAGCATGATTGCAATGTTGTTAGTATGAATTCCTTGAATATCCGTGATGCTAATGATATGCAAAGCCAAAATCTTGGGGAAGCTATGTTTGATGAAGATGATATTTTTGTCCCCCAAGTTTTGATGAGCAAATTTATTATGATGAAAGCATGCCTCCTATTTATGATGATTATTGTGATGATACGTATGCCATAAAGAAGAAGTTTGCTTATGTGGAGAGTAGTAAAATTTCTATGCAAGTAGATCATGGAAAGAATGCTTTAGGTGCTGGTTATATTGTTGAATTTATTGATGATGCTACTGAAAATTATTATGAGGAAGGAACATATGCTTGTAGGAATTGCAATAATATCAAGTTTCCTCTCTATGTGCTTAAAATCTTCAAGTTATGCTTGTTTTGCCTTCCTATGCTAGTTGATTATTGTTCCCATAAGTTGTTTTCTCACAAAATCCCTATGCATAGGAAGTGGGTTAGACTTAAATGTGCTAGTCATATTCTTCATGATGCTCTCTTTATGTTTCAATTCTTATCTTTTATGTGAGCATCATTGAAATCATCATGCCTAGCTAAATGGCATTAAAGAAAAGCACTTGTTGGGAGACAACCCAATGTTTACCTTTACTGTTTTTGTGTGTTCACATGATTATACTACTGTAGTAATCATGTTTTATATCTTTTGTTTCAATAAAGTGCCAAGTAAGACCTTTAGGATAGCTTATGGTGATAGTTTTGTTGATCCTGCTGAAAATCAGAAACTTTTGCACCCAGTAAATTAGTTTTGATAATTCACAGAAACGTGTTTCTGATCTGATTCTTTTTGCTATGGATTGGTACACAAATTGCTTAGGACTTCCTAAGTTGGTAGAATTTTTGGAGTTCCGTAAGTATACGTTTGATACAGATTACTACAGACTGTTCTGTTTTTGACACATTCTGTTTTCTATGTGTTGTTTGCTTATTTTGATGAATCTATGAGTAGTATCGGAGGGTATGAACCATAGATAAGTTGGAATATAGTAGGTTTAACACCAATATAAATAAATAATTAGTTCATTACAGTACCTTATGTGGTGGTTTTTCTTTCTTACACTAACGGAGCTTATGAGATTTTCTGTTGAGTTTGTATTGTGAAGTCTTCAAGTTTTGGGTAAAGATTTGATGGACTATGGAATAAGGAGTGGCAAGAGCCTAAGCTTGGGTATGCCTATTGCACCCCATGATAATGTTCAAGGACAACCAAGAGCCTAAGCTTGGGGATGCACCGGATGGCATCCCCTCTTTCGTCTTCGTCTATCGGTAACTTTACTTAGAGCTATATTTTTATTCACCACATGATATGTGTTTTGCTTGGAGCGTCATTTTCTTTTGTTATCATTTGCTTGCTGTTATTTATTATAATGTTTTGTATCTATATTTTCAATAAATATTTCAAGGATAGCCTTTACCATGCTTATTTTGCAAGTATATATGTTGCTGTTTGAAAACAGAAAGTTTACCGCTGTTGCAAAAATTCCCTAGAAAAGTCAGAGAATGATATAATGTTGAAACTTTTTGAATATTGAGCTCTGATAAATCTTCTACAGTGAGGTAGTTTTCTCATAATTGTTGGAGTTAAGGAACTATGATGAATCTTGCATTCTTTACAGACTATACTGTTTTGGCAGATTGCTGTTATGGTTGCATTGTTTGCATATGTTTGCTTGTTTAATGATTCTATTTGAGGATAGGAGTATTAAATATGAAGAGGCATTTAGTATGCAATGTTGAATAATAATTTTAGTGATTTATTACAGTAAAAAATGATAAGGTTTTTGCATTGGTTTATACTAACTTATCTCACGAGTTCTTGTTGAGTTTGGTGTGGATGAAGCTTTCGAGATTTAGGAAACCGAGATATAAAAGGAATTAAGGAGACACAAAAGATCAAGAATGGGGATGCCCAAGGCACCCCAAGATAATATTTCAATAAGTCTCAATCATCTAAGCTTGGGGATGCCCCGGTAGGCATCCCACCTTTCTTCTTCAACAATTATCGGTTAGTATCGGTTGAACCTAAGTTTTTGCTCTTCACATGAGTCATGCTATCCTTGAAATGCCATTTTATTTTGTTTTGCTTGCTGTTTGAATAAAATACCAAGATCTGAAATTCTTAAATGAGAGAAAGTCTTCACATAGTTACATAATTAATTAACTACTCATTGATCTTCACTTATATCTTTTTGGAGTAGTTTGTCATTTACTCGTGTGCTTCACTTATATCCTATGAGAAATGGTTGAATGAGTTGAATATCATAAATATTAAATTATATATGTTTCATTTGCTTATCCCATGGGGAGTAATGGCTTCACATCTAAGAAGTAGAGGTTGTAAAATTATTGAAGGTTAGCAAGCATTGTATTGCTCACTTGAACAATTAATGAAAGAATATTGAAGGAAGAGAGATTTCACATATAAATATACTATCTTAGACATGTTTTATGATTGTGAGCACTCATTAAAGTATGACATGCTAAAGAGTTGATGTTGGACAAGGAAGACAACGTAATGGGTTATGTTTTCTCACACCTCAGTTAAAGTATATTGTCATGGATCGTCCAACATGTTGAGCTTGCCTTTCCCCCTCATGCTAGCCAAATTCCTTGCACCAAGTAGAGATACTACTTGTGCTTCCAAATATCCTTAAACCCAGTTTTGCCATGAGAGTCCACCATACCTACCTATGGATTGAGTAAGATCCTTCAATTAAGTTGTCATGTTGCAAGCAATAAAAATTGCTTTCTAAATATGTATGACTTATTGATGCGGAGAAAATAAGCTTTATACGATCGTGTGATATGGAAGTAATAAAAGTGACAGACTACATAATAAAGGTTCATATCACAAGTGTCAATATAAAGTAATGTTCTTTTGCATTAATATTTTGTGCATACAACCCTAAAAGCACATGACAACCTCTGCTTCCCTCTGTGAAGGGCCTATCTTTTACTTTATGTCTTTACATTATTCACGAGTCAAGGTGATCCTCACCTTTCCCTTTTTTCATTTTATCCTTTTGGTAAGCACCTCGTGTTGGAAAGATCCTAATATATATATCCAACTGGATGTAAGTTAGCATGAACTATTATTGTTGACATCACCCAAAGGTGAATACATTGGGAGGCGATATTGTAAGCCCCTGTCTTTCTCAGTGTCTGATTAAAACTCCATAACCATAAGTATTGCGTGAGTGTTAGCAATTATGGAAGACTATATGATAGTTGAGTATGTGGAGTTTGCTAAATCAAAGCTCTGACATAGACCCTTCCTGAAAATAAGATGAATTGTAATTGTTTGATGACTAAGAATGAAGTTTGCTAGTTTTCAAGAAAGTTTATGGCCTATGCTTTAACATGTGAATAGCTTGTTACTTGATCGTGAGAAGTTTTATGAGATGAACTACTATTATGACATATAATCATGCTAGGAAAGGTGATTGAAATTATCATTGATCAAAATTGTGCACCTGCTAGCATTCACACTTCATAAATTCCTTCTTTTATCATTTACCTACTCGAGGACGAGCAGGAATTAAGCTTGGGGATGCTGATACGTCTCCAATGTATCTATAATTTATGAAGCATTCATGCTATATTATTATCTATTTTTAGATGTTTATGGGCTTTACTAAGAACTTTTATATTATTTTTGGGACTAACCTATTAACCGGAGGCCCAGCCCATATTGTTGTTTTCTTGCCTATTTCAGTGTTTCGAAGAAAAGGAATATCAAACAGAGTCCAAACGGAATGAAACCTTTGGGAGCGTGATTTTTGGAACGAACGTGATCCAGGAGACGTGGAGATAAAGTCAGGGAAGCTTCAAGGAGGCCACAAGGTAGGGGGCGCGCCCACCCCCTGGGAGCGCCCTCCACCCTCGTGGTCCCCTCGTGGCTCCTCTGACCGACTTCTTTCGCCTATATAAGTCCATATACCCTAAAACATTCGAGGAACACAATAGATCGGGAGTTCCTCCGCCGCAAGCCTCTCTAGCCACCAAAAACCTCTCGGGAGCCCGATTCGGTGCCCTGCCGGAGGGGGGTTCCCTAACCGGTGGCCATCTTCATCATCCCGGCGCTCTCCATGACGAGGAGGGAGTAGTTCACCCTCGAGGCTAAGGGTATGTACCACTAGCTATGTGTTTGATCTCTCTCCCTCTATTGTGTTCTTGAGGTGTTACGATCTTGATGTATCGCGAGCTTTGCTATTATAGTTAGATCTTATGATGTTTCTCCCCCTCTACTCTCTTGTAATGGATTGAGTTTTCCCTTTGAAGTTATCTTATCGGATTGAGTCTTTAAGGATTTGTGAACACTTGATATATGTCTTGTCGTGCTTATCTGTGGTGACAATGGTATATTCACGTGATCTACTTGATGTATGTTTTGGTGATCAACTTGCGGGTTCAATGAACCTATGCATAGGGGTTGGCACACATTTTCGTCTTGACTCTCCGGTAGAAACTTTGGGGCACTCTTTGAAGTACTTCGTGTTGGTTGAATAGATGAATCTGAGATTGTGTGATGCTTATCATATAATCATGCCCACGAATACTTGAGGTGACATTGGAGTATCTAGGTAACATTAGGGTTTTGGTTGATTTGTGTCTTAAGGTGTTATTCTAGTACGAACTCTATGATAGATCGAACAGAAAGAATAGCTTCGTGTTATTTTACTACGGACTCTTGAATAGATCGATCAGAACGGATAACTTTGAGGTGGTTTCATACCGTACAATAATCTCTTTGTTTGTTCTGCGCTATTAGTGGCTTTGGAGTGACTCTTTGTTGCATGTTGAGGGATAATTATATGATCCAATTATGTTATTATTGTTGAGAGAACTTGCACTTGTGAAAGTATTAACCCTAGGCCTTGTTTCCTAGCATTGCAATACTGTTTACACTCACTTTTATCATTAGTTACCTTATTGTTTTTATATTTTCAGATTACAAATACCCATATCTACCATCCATATTGCACTTGTATCACCATCTCTTCGCTGAACTAGTGCACCTATACAATTTACCATTGTATTGGGTGTGTTGGGGACACAAGAGACTCTTTGTTATTTTGTTGCAGGGTTGCTTGAGAGAGACCATCTTCATCCTATGCCTACCATGGATTGATAAACCTTAGGTCATCCACTTGAGGGAAATTTTCTACTATCCTACAAACCTCTCCACTTGGAGGCCCAACAACGTCTACAAGAAGAAGGTTGTGTAGTAGACATCAGCCGGCGCGCCGGTTCAATGCCTATGCTATGAGAGGTCGCGTCCATGTTAGAGCAATCACTCCCTCCCGGCCTTTTTTGTTTGGGTATAACAAAATACCGTTTTCCATTCACATTTTAAAAGTAAAATTCATGGACAAACTTTGACCCGAAATACGATGGGGACTAGTAAACTACAATGGAGGTAGTAGTTTTTTTAATCAAAGAAGGGTTCCCCATCCGATTTTCATTACTGAAAAGCAGCATCTAAATCTAAACCATTGTATTTGCCCTAGAACTACCAGGTTCAACATCTCGCAACATAAAGCCATACAACAATATGCCAAGGAGGTACGTAGTACTATGAATTCCATTTTTGCTCCATACCAATCGTTCTAAAAACTACTTAGTACTTATAATGCGCCATTGAAAATCGAAACTCTTAACCCCGCTAAAAAATGATATTTTAAACGCGGCTACTCGATCTGTGGCAACTGGCGAGCCACCGCGCTCCAAGTTGTTCACCAGTGGTCCCGACCATCAACTCCTACGGATCAAATTATCATGCAAGCTGACTATTGCTACAAAGCTGCTCCACCACGTACCCGGTTCCCGCGAATGCAGCAATTGTGCACCTAGGGTTTTATTGTTTATTTGTTAACGTCGCCTTTACATAACACTCATGTGTGCGAGACAGCGAGAGGCTGACTGCGTGCGTGCGCCTCTTCTCTTCGTATATGTACTCCACCGTTTGTCTGGTGTCCAAAAAATTATAATAACTACTAGCAATGTGCCAATGTGTTGCCACACGATCAAAGTAGATTAATACATATTCACCAATTTGATAGAAAAAAGTCTAGTTTTGAAATACGTATATCACTAAAATTATGTTATGTTTCACTCAAAATATATTCCTTTGGAGGTTTTGATGATATAAGGGAGGAATGTTGTTGGTTTTAAGATTCGAGAACTGGTATATGTCTAATTTCTACTCTTACTAGCAAGATGCATGTGCGTTGCACGGAACATCAAGATCTTGTGGGAGAAAAGGATGAATGAGGGAAGGCCTTATCTGCAAATGTGGTGAGGAGTGCGGGTAAATTGCCATATTTTCCTTCCTATTCATCAGATATAAATCGGACGACCTACATTGCAGGATGGCAGGCCCACCATCATCACCAACTCTGTTTTTTATCCCTACTCTTATAAAAAGCATTGCCGGTGATGATCGTGTGCCTGCCATCCTACAATATAGGCCGTCCGATCTATATCCGATGGATAGGAAGGAAACTATGGCAATTTTGAAAAAAGATACCCACACCCCTCTGCACATTTGCAAATAAGGCCTTCCCTCATTCATCCTTTTCCCCCACAAGATAAACTACTCATACAAATGCATCTTGATGTTCCGTGCAACGCATGGGCATCTTGCTAGTTGTTGCAAAAAGCCCATGTGTGTGTGAGAGAGAGGGAGAGTGGAGGAGGATGGAGTGTATGTGTGACAAACACACAAGGAGTGTGTGTGCGATAGGTATCAGCTTAAAATGACGCGATAGTGTGTGTGTGCACGATCGAGAGGGCGTGTTTCAAGAAGGGAAGAAAAATCTACATAGATACAAGGAGTGGGAGAGAGACATGTGTGCGATAGTGGAAGCACGAGTGTGCGGGTGTATAAACCTATCTAGAGGCTAGTTGATAAATGTTTGTGAGAGAAATAAGAGTCGGGGTGCGAAAGCGAGAGTTTTGTGTGTGTGAGAGAGAGATGGTAGTCGGGAAGGGGAGTGGAAGCAGGAGTTGTGTGTGTCTGTCTGAGAGAGAGAGAGAGGGGGGGGAGTTGTCTGATCGGTAAACAAATGAATAATGTCAGTCTGGGATGGAGACGAAAAGGAGACCGCAACAAATGTTGTGTCTACAGGAGAGAGAGAGAGAGAGAGAGTAATTTTAGTGGTATGAGTCATATGTAGAGACATATAGGGTGTGTGAGAGAATCCCATAGAGAGAAAGACAAAGTGAAAGACGAGTGGAGACTGTGTGTGTGGCGGTGAAAAAGAAAGCTTAGGTACCGAGTGATACCAGAGAACGGTAGAGACGTGAGAGAAAATGAAAACCGTGTAATGTATAATGATAGGGAGAGTGTGACACTTCTCAAGGGAGACGTCGAGAGACCATGTTTGCGAGGATAGGAGAAACACGAAGTGAGCATGCGGGTGACTGGAGAAAAGAGAGTGATAGCTACATGAAGGAGCATGCATGCGAGAGAGATGGGCGCGAAAGGAGTGAACATAAAAGGGATTCAAATATTGGAATTCGAGATGATGATACATGTAATCCATACTCGAACCAAAATTGATCTATCAAACATGCATACTCATATGAATTCACACACATCTATGTTATTTAATATGTAGATATTACTGATCCATACATTTTAGTAGAACATAATTTGGTTAAATTTTTTTGTATACAACCTTAAGATTTTGGGACCATTGTATTTGTAAATCATATTATACATATAAAGGAGCAGAATTGTCACATCCTAGTTAGCCATGCATTAGAGTGTTGCATCATGTTTAATCTTTCATCAGAAACTTGAAATGGGGATCTGTGAAACCCTCAGAATCTTTTTGAAAATGATCCAAATAAAAATTTCTCCAAAAAGGTCCAAGAAAATGCTCATGTTGCTCTCTGAAAATATTGGACAGAGATAAAAATCAAACCAATATTTTTAAGAGTTCACAGGTATTTATTTTGGGCATTTGGAATTAATGCATAATTATTTGCATTGGAAATATATTATTATATATATTAATATATGTCCAAATATTATGCCATTTATAAAGGAGCTCTGGAATAATATATATAGCTCCTGCAAAAATTGGCATAAGTTAAATTAATGATTTAATATATTATTTAAATCAAAACAAATGTCAGAAATTAGAAAAACAGAAATAACTAACAGGAGGAGCTTACCTGGGCTCCTCCACTGTGCGGCCCAGCCAGCTGGCTGGCCCAGCCAGCAGCCGGCCCAGCCCACCTCCCTCCTCTGTCGTCTTCGTCCCGACAGAGGGAGGGGAGTGTGGCCGGCGCGCGCGCGCGCCACCGCGCCATGCCACCTCTCTCCCTGCCTGCCTGCCCTCCCCTCCTCGCCTCGATGCCCTGGACGACGCCACGCCTCCCCCCTGCTCTCTCTCACTCTCCCCCGGCTCTCCCCTCCTCTCCCTCGCTCTCTCTCTCACACGGCCGAACACCACCGTCGCCGCCGTCCGCCACAGCAGCCGTCTCCGGCCACCCCTCGCTTCCCCGACTAGCTCAGAAGCTCCGCCACGACCCCCTCTTCCTCCCCACCGCTCCACAGCTCCCCGGAAGCCCTACATCGCCGCCACGTCGCCGTTCCCCTCTTCGGGCTCCGACCGTCGTTGCCGTCGAATTCGCCGTCTCCAGCGCGTCCCCGAGCCCGCTAACCATCCCTGCAGCTCCGCGGTGAGCCCCCGGATCGTTTCCCCCTTCTCCCCTGGTCTCTTTCGACCTCTAGGCCCTAGCCCCACCTTGGCCGAGAGCTCCACGCCGCCGGCGATGTCGCCGTCGTGGCCACGGTCACCGTAGCACCCAACCGAGCGCACTATCGTGCTCCCCACCTCACCAGGAGCACGCAGCGCGCACTAACGCCTCCCCAAACCCCCTGCAACGTCGATTCCGACCGCACCCGAACTCCGGCAGCCGCAGCCGAGCTCGCCGCCGTCGACTCCGGCCACCCCAGGGCCAGCCACGGCCACCGTCCGACGCGCCGTCGAGCTAGCTATCCAACGCACCTAGCCGCACGCCGTTTGGAGCACCACAGAGGAAACCCGAGGCCCCTGCACGCCGCGGACCTCACCGGCGACTAACCGCCGGCGGGTTTGACCTGTCCGACCTGAGGTTTGACCCCCCCAGGGTCACTGACGCGTGGGCCCTGTCGGACAGGTGGTTAGTTAGTACTAATTACCGTTAGTCAACCCCCCCCCTGACACTGACTAGTGGGCCCAGCGCCACTAATTAGTAATTAGGATTAAATTAACCCTGTTTACCCCCCCTGTCACTAACGTGTGGGCCCCACACGTCAGGTTTGACTTCAGCCAGCCGCAGTTGACCACTGACGTCATGCTGACGTCATGCTGGCGCAATAATTATAATTTCTGGATTTAATTTAAATCAGGAAATTCCAGAATATTATTTAAACTTCAAAAATTCATAACTTTTATTCTATAACTCCAAATCGGACAAATTATATATGAAAAATGATCAGAAAAATCCAATCTATCCATCTGTACTATTTTCATGCATGATCAAACAAGTTAAATTGATGTTTTAAGCAGAACAAGGAAAAACACTTTAAAAGGCCATGTTTGAGATTGAAATTTGAATCTTTGATTCAAATTTGTTCAAACCCTTCTGGTTTTAGTTGCATTAGCCCAACACACTCATATTGCCATGTTTCATGCATGCATCATATTGTTGCACATTGTTTGGTGATGCTTGTGTATCGATGTCCTTTGCGACAGGTTCTGCCTCCGAGGAGTACCGTGATTACCCTAACGAAGAACCGTATCAGTGCATCGAACCATCAGGCAAGCAACCAACCATTTGATCATATCGATACAATCCCATGTTCTCGCTCCTGCTCTCTTTTACTGCATTAAGACAACGCGTTTCAAACTGCTGTGTGCCACGGTAGTTGAACCCATTTCCTCTGCATGACCTGTCATTGCCACAGTAACTAGATGAAACCCACTAGCATGTGTAGGAGTTGATTGAGCCATATGTATGTGTTGTTCCTACCTTGCTATGCCTGCTATGCTTAGAGTCGTGTCAGGTCTGGTTCATCTGGGTGATGGGCTAGAGTGAAATGATTATGTCGGTAATGAGAGTGGTGTGGTGAACACGATTTGGTAAAGGTATCGATGAGAGGCCATGTAGGAGTACATGGTGGGTTGTTTCATTGAAGCCGACCTTAAGCACTGAGATCTGTATATGTGATTTAAGATACAGCTACTACCATGCATTGGGCCCTGAAATATGACCCCGCTCGACTTCTTATTCACCCTAGCTCTCTGTCCAGGAGTTGCAAGTAGTTTCTGGTGTTTGTAGCCTACTGGAGGCCGTGGACAGCGCTGACCGTAGGGGTGGGCTGTGATGCGGTAGGTACGTGGCCGGGTGTACCGAATACCCGTTAGGTATCTCGGGAACCCTGTTCACATCGTTTGGGGCCGTATGGGAAACCTCGGCCGGACTCCCTGCGGATGGAACCTGAATAGGCGATAAACCTGGACTAGAGGCTTAGGTGTTTAGGTAGGTCGTGGTCTACACCCACGTCGGCTTTCGCTTGAAGTCTGCCGAGCACATGTCGTGTGCAGACGCTAAGTGGTGGAAACATGTATGAAGAAGTACACCCCTGCAGGGTTATCATGATCTATTCGAATAGCCGCGTCCGCGGTAAAGGACTACTTGGTTGCCTATACAGTTCATAGACAAGTAAATGGAAACTACTAAAAGCCTCAAGATAAGTGTGAGTGCCGAGGATGGCTCTTCCGTAGGAAGACGGAGGTGGATCCTCGGTAGTGTATTGAAGTGGTGAGTAGTGGACTCGTGTGCGCAAAACCATTTCAAGTTGGAGTATCGTAGGATAGCCTAGCCAAGAGTCAAAGCTGGCTTGCTGCAATAACTCCACCAACCCTTCTTGATACTATGCATGTATGTAGGATCTGATGTAAGTCTTGCTGAGTACCTTTGTACTCATGTTGCTATAATCTACATTTTTACAGAAGACGCTGCAACCCCTTCTGATGGGTTCTATGTAGACGTTGACATCAACGAGTAGGCTAAAGACCCAGGTGGTGACCCTGAGCTTGTGAAGGACCACGTAGTATAGCTAGGCTTTCCAAGCCTCTTTTATTTTACTAGTTGTCTGTACTCAGACAAGTTACTTCCGCTGTTGGTTTGTATGACTGTATGACTTGTATGTTGGGTCGTGAGACCCGTACCTTTGTGTATGTTATGTATGGCTCCCTGAGCCTTAAATAAAGTACTTGTGTCGTAGAGTCATGTTGTGATGCTTCGTTGTATTTGCACATATCGAGCATATTGTGTGTATGATTGAAATGCTTGGTATGTGTGGGATCTGACTATCTAGTTGTTTATCTTTAGTAGCCTCTCTTACCGGGAAATGTCTCCTAGTGTTACCGCTGAGCCATGGTAGCTTGCTACTGCTCTGGAACACTTAGGCTGGCCGGCATGTGTCCTTCTTCGTTCCTGTGTCTGTCCCTTCGGGGAAATGTCACGCTTTGAGTACCGGAGTCCTGTTAGCCCGCTACAGCCCGGTTTACCGGAGTCCTGCTAGCCCAGTGCTACAGCCCGGACCCACTTGCTGATGACCGACACGTTCGAAGCTGGGTCATGGATGCCTGTCCCTGTAAGTCTGTGCCACTTTGGGTTTACGACTAGTCATGTCAGCCCGGGCTCCTTATCATATGGATGCTAGCGACACTATCATATACGTGAGCCAAAAGGCGCAAATGGTCCCGGGAAAAGGTAAGGCGACACCCGTGGGGATACCGTGCGTGAGGCCGCAAAGTGATATGAGGTGTTACCGGCTAGATCGATGTGACATCGAGTCGGGGTCCTGACAAGAATTATTTGTTGTGCTTTTGAAAGTATATATAAAAAAATGATGTATATAGAATTTAATTCCAATTGAAAATGTATCCCGCCCGAAAAATTAGAATACAAACGGGATTCAAACTGAGTTGGCACGGTAAACATGCACTCTGCAAAATTTGAACGCAGCGAGGAAAGTCGTAGTAACCGCCCGAAACCAAAATCTGCGAGATGGAAATTACTACTGCCTATCCCTGCCACGCAAAGCCTATCTGCTAGATTTCTATAGGTTTCGATAGGGGTAGGTTTGTAATTTCACCCAAAAGTGACGTAACCACCTCTCACCCAGATTCATACATGGTGGGTGCCAAAACACAGAGTGTCCTCGGCCGAAATCGACTACCTCCCCGATTCATACATGGTGGGCGCCAAAAACAAACTCTCGTCAACAAATATTCAGTGTATGCAAGATTACCGTCCTATCCCCAACCGACTAATATTGTTGTGATGTAGGAAATTTGAAACGGGGGCTAAGTTTGTAAATTTCCCCGCATTTGAGACTAACGCCCTGAATACATGGTTCCCCCTTCCTCTCTACCTCCCTTTTCCCCATTCGTACTCCGTGGGCGCCAAAACACCCTCTCCACCCTAGCCTCCTCCGTCCGCCGTCGTCCGCCACCCCATCCACCGCCGTCCTCCTCCACCATGCCGGAGCTGATACCCCGACGGCGTCGTCCATTACAAGAGATCGACCTCTCTCATCCACGGCTTCGGACCGAGATCCTTGCATCCCATCCTCTCGCTTCATCCCCGCCGTCGTCCACCTTGCTGGCGCTGCTCCTACGACCGTCTCGTCCATCGTGCCCTGCCGCCACCATCTACCCTCTTAGATCTGCTTACACGCCACCGACATCCATCGCTACTGCAGCACAATCAAATTCTCAGCAGATGCATACACGACGCAGCACCAGAGGCGGTACTCTTTCGTATCTGCTCAACTTATTTATCGCAACAAGAAAATAGATCGCCACTGCTTTACTCTGATTTCTTATCTTGGTTGCGAAGTTTCCTTTGTCCGGTTTACACCTTCAGATCCGCCATGGCACGCTCAACACTATACTTCCAATGCTTATAGTTTTCCCCTTTTATATTCCACACTAGTTAAATCATAGTAGACTAAATTTCAAAATTGGGTCATTCGATTTTTTAGAGCTCGCGGGAGTTCGCCGGTGCAAACAAAGGGGCTCGGGTGGTTGTGGGGCCTCGCCAAACGAAGAAAACTCGACGCGGGTGGGGCTTGGGGCGGGGCTGGGGGTGGGGGTGGCGGAGGAACACAGGCGGTGGGGCCCAGTGGTCCGGCCGGCGGCCCGTGCGGTGTTCTGTATGGGAAGAATCAGAGACAAGGAAGAAGAAGGGTTAGGAGACATAGGATCTTCATCCAACCGCCTGAAATGGCCGACAGATAGCTGGGAGTTGCATTCTTAATGCGCTCTTGTTCATCATGTGTGGGCACTGCGCAACCAACATTTTATTATCCAAAATCTGCTTGCTCTTCTTTACCATGTTCCTCTTCCGTTCTTCATTAATATGTACTGCCTCCGTTCCTAAATACAAGTCTTTGTATAGATTCCACCGTGGACTACATATGGAGCAAAATGAGTGAATCTACACTCTAAAATGTATCTGGATACATCTATATGTGATCCATAGTGGAAATCTCTACCAAGACTTATATTTTGGAACAGAGGGAGTATGATAGTAGTACAGTATGTACCTTGTCCTGAAGATGAGCAGGGACATTTGCAGTGTAGAGGTCTATACGGTCGGTTGTGATGGACACTTTGAGCCTCTTTGATTCGTAGGATTTTGTAAACATAGGAATAGGATTTGTAGTGACCTGCCCACTTGAATCCTATAAGAATAGCAAGGAAATGCGGGGAGCTGTGTCGCCTTTGAGAGTTACACTGATATTAACAGTACCGCACCTTCAGTTGAAGAGAACTGGTATCCAAAGCCTTTCTAGCCATACCGGCAGTACTAGCACATACATTTCAACAAGTTCCACTTTGCTGATTTTACTCTGATGCTTACAGTTTTCCCTGTTATATCTACACTATGACCTGTGTAGCTGCTTTGTGTCGCACTAGCAGCAGTCCACTCTTGAAGCTAAACACTGCAATGACTTACAAAATTGGCACCAAGGCATTGAGTGCCATTCTGGTTGCAATGAAACTCATACGCTCCCCACCTGTTGATTCTTGTTCAGAATATGATCCTAATGACTATTCTAACCACGAGGAGTCAAAGGCAGATGGCCTGTCCTGTTCACCCATCAAGGCGGTTGTTCTAATTCGGGAAGGTTTTATTGATTGCGCGTATCTTGCATATGTTGTCTTGCATTTCTTCTACTTTGTTGCACCGCCATCTGCTTAGTTTACTCATCATATATGTCGACATGCCATGCCCATCCATTATCAATACATATTCCATCTGTCATCATACCATGTTTTTCCACTCAAATGATGATCTTGTGCATTAGACATCAAAAAGGAAGAGGGTGATTGCCGAACCTGAAGGAGCACCAGCAAAGTCGTTGAAAAACATGGTGGTGCCAGAGAAATCAGACAACACCCCAATTATATTGGATGTACAACCAGTGACACAAAACGTAGGACCGACTCCAGCAGACTATACCAATACTTCACTGGCCACACCACTAGCCCCACCACACAGGACCTGCACTCCAGCAAAAGGTATACCGGTTTCATTTGCGATAGCACCAGCCGTACCACAGAAAAATCCCACTCCAGCAAAAAGTACAACAAGTCCACCGGCCGAAGACCTATCCCAACTGCAGAGATGGCCAATTCCTACAGATTGGAACCTCATTCCATTTATTCCCAGTTTAAAAGACAATGCTTTCAATGTTGTTAGGCACTACGTGCATATATTCTCATCATGGGAAGATTATAGTGAAGACAAACACCATTTTCACATCTTCCTGTCCAACTTATGTGTAAGTGCTATTATTCATGGTTATTATTTTCCTGTTTTCTGCTGATTGAACACATCAATGATTTACATTACATTGTTGTAACTAGGCGAGGGTCAATCTGGATAGTAATGACGAGCAAAGCTTGCTTGTGCTTTTCAAGAAAGCATTGCAGTAGTATCGGTGTTACCTTAGGAAATCACACTTTGATGGCAAGTCTATAAACGAATTTCTAGTGAAGTCTCTTGTGCTAAATTTAGAAGACATTGAATGGAAAAACCTTGTTATGCACTGGTCTCGTTCCCAGGATGTGGTACTGTCTATGAAATCACATGACAATTTGAACTTCTACTTTTCCGCATGTGCCTTACAGATCTTTTTTGCAGGAAACCTGCTCGAAGAAGAATTCCGGTTTGAAAAGAACGATAGGATATAGCAAATATGCTGCCCGCTGCTTTGCTCTTGTTAGTAACTATTGTCCTCTATCACTGTACTCGCATACATACCTGGTTCATTATGTGACAGCAGTATGCATGATAGCTTGCTTCTCAATTGTTCGCTCCAAATTATCTGACCTGTATGAATGGTTACGTTAGTGTAGAATATATCCAATGCCAATGATTTTTTTAGCTCTGCATTGTTCTTGTAAGTACATGCTATCCTTTATCAGTGTACTTATATTGACAGGTAGTTGTTCATGTACCATCACTCTACAACTTATTTTCCTTTGCCCTCCATTTTCTAGACATCAGATCTATATTTACTCTTACCATAAGGTTGGTACTGAAGAAGTTTAGCTGTGCATTGCTCTTGGTTGTACCTTTTGCCTGTATCGCTGCACTTACATTTATAGCTACTTGGTTCTGTAGCATTACTCTTCATCTTATCTTAAATATTCTCCATTTTTTTGTATATTATCACATCTATATTTACTCTTCACAAAATGTAGAATAAAAGCATTGCTTATGAAGAAGATTATGTGGTAAACTTCTTGAATTGCCCCACCATCAGCATGGACAAGGGCTTTATAGAGCCTGTCTTCACCAATAATGTAAGTTTGTCCTTCTAAAGCCTTCAAACTTTGTTGTGTATATTTGGTTAAGCATGACTGCAACAGCTGTTTATTTTTGGTGTTTGTATCAAATTGCATGTTGAAAGTTTATTATGTAGTTCATAAACAAAAGTTTGTCCTTCTCAATTTAAGTCTTTAGTTGTACAACCAAGTTCCTTCTTCATACCATGTAAATTAAACTACACAGAGCAAGTGATCTTATTTTGCACTGCATGTATGCTTCTGTTCTTCATCCGTAATCTAGTGGTGTGGTGAACCTACCCACTACATCACAATGTCATATTCTGCAGTGTCTTAACTATGAACAATGTCATATCATTCTACTATTATTTAAACCGTCTCTTTATTTGCCAATCTGAAACGGGATAAATTGACAGCACACTGGCCATTGATACTTATGAGTTCTTGATCTGTAATCCATTGGTGTCGTGAAGCTGCCAACTCCTTCACAATGTCATTTCCTGCCATGTCTTGACCTGAACAATACCATATTGTGTTAATGCAATTTTAAACTGTGTCACTTTATTCGTCAGTAAGAAATGTGATGAATTGTCAGCACTGATACTTTTATGTGCAAAACATGTCATCTGTTTGCTTGTTTATCTTTCAGAGTGAGGAAGATATAAGTGTTGAACAAGCGCATGCTCATCAGCTTGCTCAGCTGCTTGCAGTGCAGCTCCCCAGCAGGGCTAACCTTTCTTGAACTCAATTGAAGTGCTGCCGGTTTTGTATATTATTTTGTCGGCGTGTTTATTTGCACTGGTGGCGATCTTTGATGCCCGGTGTATGTAATCTGCTGTCTGCTTGTGATTTATTATCATAGTGGCGAACTTTGATGCCCAGTGGATGTAATATGCCAAAATTTCTTCATTGTATAGTCTAGGTTTTTTCTTATTCATGATGCTATAGTTATTTTACTGTATATATATCATGTCTTCGCAGTAAACCGGCAAACCATTAAATTACGGTACATAATTGGGTCGTAATGCAATCACGATGTATGATCCACATCATGGGCCCCGTCATCTTGGTCTGTTAAAAGGCCAAAAGTAAACTGGCCAACTAGTAGATTCGGGCCTTTAATAGGCCGAGTAACCCCCGGTCCTCTTTTCACAAGAAAACTCAATGGGATTTTAGGAGGCTGAGAAGTAGGTTGGGCCTGAAACGTGCCGAACAGCTCACGGGCCGGCAATAGCCCGAAATGGACCCCGACCCATGATTGTGCGAATCAAATCACGGGCTTTTAATAGGCCAAAATTGTCTCGGTCCTTGTTTGGCCCAATCAGATATCGGCTGCGAGCAGGCCGGATGCAAACCGGGCCATAGTTAGGCCCAACTATATGACGGGCTTTTAACAGGCCAAAATTAATATAGGGCCGAAATGTTAAACGGGCCCTTAACAGGGCGAAACTAATGTCAGGCCAAATTACTAAATGGACCTTTAGCAAGTGGGCCCAAAAGCATAGCGTCCAGTTGACGGGCCGAATCTAATATGGGCCATAATTTAGCCCAAAGCGTATTAAAGGGCCGAACCTGATCTGGGCCGTAATTTGGCCCAGAACATGGTAGGCTTTTAACGGGCCGGATCTCATATGGGCCACTATTAGGCCCGGAATGTGGCAGGCCATTAATGGACCGGATCAAATATGGGCCGGCATTTGGCCCAAAACATGGCAGCCAGTTAATGGGCCGGCCTACTAGGGTCCTCAAAATTTTGTGGGCCTACAGCTGGGCTGACCCATTAATGTCGGTGAAATCTCGTGGGCCTTTAGCTGGGTCGGCCCATTATGATACGCAAGAATCTTGTGGGCCTTTACCTAGGCCAGCCCATTTGGCACACAAAAATCTTGTGGGCCTTTACCTGGGCCGGCCCATTATGGCCCGCAAAATCTTGTGGTCCTTTAGCTAGGCCAGCCCATTATGGTCCACAAATTCTCGTGGGCCTTTAGCTGGGCCGGCCCATTATGGTCCGCAAAATCTTGTGGGCCTTTAGTTGGGCCAGCCCATTTAAACTTGATGGTCCGGTCCCCGTGTCAACATATCATAGGCGCGTCTCGCCCATTGGATGAGTGACACCTGTGCCAATGCGGAGCTGACACATGTCTCCTCCAGCCAATGATGATTTTACACGTAGAAAATCCCCATTGGTCGGGCTGTTAATGGGTTATCGGATCCAAAACCCGACCCGATAGCTTAACAGCGTTCCGTTATGATGGATGCCACGTGCCGGTCACCCATAACGAAAGCACTTCTGTGACGCGCGATTTATCCTCATGGAAGTGGACACTTCCGTGATGATCATGTTGGTAATGTCATGGAACACTTCTACGACAGTACAGGTATGACTATCTTGATTCTGTCATAAAATCATCATGGATGTACATGCATGAAAAAAACGCGACCTACTGTGACAAACACGTATCATCACAGAAGTGTATTTTTTTGTAGTGGATCTTACTGACGCCAGTCGCCAATCTGAAGTTGTGAGGGATCTCGGCAGCTCGGATGACTCTTCCAAAACACTCGAGCCGGAAACATGGACCCTGCTTCCCCCAGGCCTGTCTCTATCCAACCCCTCTCTGTACGCTCTGTTCCGGTCGACCAAGCCTTGGACAAGGACTGACCTTGCGTCGAACCCAGGCTCCCTTGGGTCGACTAGAACTCTGCGATCATTACCATATGGGCGCCTGTCGTCATACCGTCAGGGCACGTACGACCCGTCCCTCACAAGGGACAAAGGCACTCGACGGTGGTTGTCACGGGCGTACTCACGATCAAACTATCCATGAGCTCTTCCCAGGTGCCGATCTCGATGGTGATCACGATATTCATGTCGCAAAGGCGACCCGGGACTATGTGCCGACTAAAAAGTATCTGCCCTTACCGACCTGTTGTGGATCCTGTTCCGCAACTGAGAAACAGCAGAGTTCATCTCTCCTGCTCGAAGCAACGTTCTGATCTATTCCAAGCACCTTCCAGCCTTTGAATGGGACAGCTAAATAGACTCTGCGATGCACGCATCAGCTGCAAGGTTCTGGATCAGAGTAGGGAATACCTGAGGTTTAGGCGGAAACAACTGTCAGGGTCGTCGACTGGACTCGGGGATCAGTCGACGGGGATTCTCCAAACGAGTGCGCTCAGCCAGCGTGGCCAGGCGCACTGCCTCCAAGGCCCGAGCCTCGGCGCTTTCCCCTATGATGGGGGTCTGGAGGGCCTCCATGTTGCGGCGATGCAGCTCTTCCCTCTGCTGCGAGTTGAGAGGTTGAGGCTCGTACTCTTTGTGGCCAAATGATGGGCCATCACCGCCACCGTTGCCGCCGCTATGGCAGAACCCAGGTGTGCTACGACAGGAGTCGACCATAAGAATTTCTGCCGCGGGGTCACAGCTCCCGCTCTCGGAAAACGTGTCTGGAAAGCCAGTTGACTGGACCGCAATGAAATTCATCGGGCTCGATTGCTGCAATTTTGGGGGTGGCCGTCTAGTGAGCCACTGCATGCTTCATCCACTGCTGGAGCCGTGACCGACCAGATCGCTTGCAGCGGCGTCCAGTGGAGTGAGAAGGCGACGCGAGGACCGACCTATATGGGGTTGATGACTGTCGAAGGAGGAAGCCGCAGGCACTCGCGCGGAAGTGCGATGATCCGTGGATCGGGAGAGCCTCGACATCGAGAGGGGCTTCCTGGAGCCAGGCGGAGTCGTCGGCGACGAAAGTGAGCGCACCAATTCGGAACTCGCAGCCCATGATCAAACCGCAGCCGAAAACCATGTTGATGGAGGTTGGAGAAAACGCAACCTCGCCAGAAGTTGCTAAGATGCTTGACCCACGGTGGGAGCCAACTGTTGTGGTACTAAGTATGACAGTAAGAATAGGGGGTACGTATGAGGAGGCGAGGCCGTAGTTATGGCGAGGTAGTACACACGAGTTTACGAGTTCAGGCCCCTCTCGGAGGAGGTAAAAGCCCTACATCTCGGTGCCCTAAGGCGGTCGAATGGAATATGGGTGTGTGTTACAAGGGGTGCGAACCCTTGTCCTAGAGGAGGGGGGTGGATTGTATAGAGTGCGCCAGGACCCCAGCCATCCTTCGTTACATGGGTTCAATGTACATTAAGATAGGGTGTTACTGGTAAAGCCAGCTATAAAGTGTTATTAATGATCTTTAATACTATGGAGTGAACGGCTGACCGTTGCCATCCTGAGTGACTCTAGGTCTTCTATACTCCGAGTGGTTTCCTGTATGGTCGAATGGCTTCATCTTGGTCGAGTGGAATTGGGGGTATCCGAGTGTGGTGACTGGTCGAGTGGATTGCACTAGATGGCTTCAATTGATACTTCCTATTGTGCTTTCAATGTCTTTGCTTCTAGGGTATTGACCTTGGGTGGGGCGTATAGGTCAGGCCTATGACCCCACCGTATGTCTATGGCATCGTCAACTGGTCCGACTGAATAGCCTCAAACACTGATCCCTTCAGCTGCGTCAACAACCCCTACATCGAGTGGATTCGCTCTCCATCATGTCCCGGAGAACCAGACAGGAGCTGCCAAGGAGGGTATGATCCAAGCTGGCTTGATGATGCAATGACTAAAGGAGGTGTACGTAGCCAGCAAGGCTGCTTACGACGCCAGTTCTTCCCTTTAGATCAATGTCTGAGTAAGTACGATTATAAGTTGATTTCTGATTGGATTTTCTTCATCTTGAATCTGTACACCCACTAGGTATTTTATTTTCCTGTTTAGTTCTTCTAGTGGGGGCACGTTGGGTGCACCCACTTGGTGTAGTCCCCGATCGGGCCGTGCCGAGTCGGTAACTGATCCAATGGGGGCACGCAGAGTGCACCCACTGGGTGTAGTCCCCGAGACCGCTGTCGACTGCGGGTAGTCGGCAGGGGTCTGAGAACAAGGTTTTTTTTCTTCTTCCACTCGGGCCGGGCAGGCCATGCCAAGTGGGGAATTGATCTAGTAGGGGCACGCTAAGTGCACCCACTGGGTGTAGTCCCCGAGACCACCGTTGATTGTTTGATTTCGCGGTGGTCTTAGAACTCTATTGATTCTAGCAATCTGAATTTGCTCTTCTCCACTCGGAAGTAAAGGATCTTTCTTTTCGTCGACTGAATTGTCTTTTTTTTCTCAGAAATCTTGTGAACTTGGGACTCAGTATGTTGCCCTAGAGAAGGAGACGATCCAACTCCAAATTGATCTAGAACTTTCCAAGAAGAATCTGAAGGATGCTCAGGATGAAGTCAAGACCATGGGAGGTAACAACTTACTGACTATATGCTTTGGCGTTTCTTCTTTTCCATTGTTTGAACCAAGTGATTCCACTCGAACAGATGTGTGTAGTGAAAACTGTAAACTCCAAGTAGGACTAAAGAATGTTATTTCTTTAGACACTATGAAGTAGGCGTTGGAGAGGAAGGACCATGAACTTGAGGGAGCACGGAAGGTGGAGTGAGAGAAGACTGAAGCAGCTGATTGAAAGCTTGCTTCAGTCGGCAAACTTGAAGAGGAGAATGCGGCTGTGAAAACTGCCATTGAGGAGGTGAAGAAGGAGGCCACTCAGCTGAGGGAGGAGAAAGTTGTCTTGATTGACAAGGTGGACCAACTCACTTGGAAGAGGGACGAGCTGGAGGCTTACTTGGGGGGCCTTGCCAAGAAGATGTACATCATGCTCGAAGGTATCTTCCTTTGTCCGAGTGTTTCTGTGAAACGTCGACATAATATTGATGCTGACTCGAATTTTCCCTCCTTATGCAGAGTTCTGTCAGAATTTTGAGCAGGAAACCGACCGGATTGAACAAAGCCTGGACCCCACGAAGTCGGTCGTCAAGGATGAAGCTGTGCTAAGTGTAATGCGACTTGAATCTCATCTCGATAGCGTCTTGGGGTACAATGCTCGACTAAAGGTTGCGCTGACAAGGATAGACCAAGAGCTATGTCCAAAGGATAAACTTCAAACGGACCTCGAGTCACTGATGGCTTAGCTCTATGAAGTCCCTAGTCGAGTGCAGGCGTGGAAGAAATCAGCTGCTTACCATGGAGCCGACGTGGCTCTCTCACTCGTCAGAGTCCATTGCAAGGATGCCAAAGAAGAGAAGCTGAAGGCTCTCCAAGTCGCGAACACGAAGAAACTCCAGTTTGAATCCTTCATGGAGACCTTCATTGAAGCAACCACTTGCATAGTTGACGATGTCGACCTAGACACCTTAGTCGAGCCAGTGAGTCCTCCTCCTGCCGAGTGAAGAAAAACTTGATTATTCAAATTTATTTGCCTCGGGATACCGAGTGATCCTGTAATCGTTAAACTGATTCGGGCTTGACATCCAAATACTTTTTCTTGTGATTCTGAACTTTGACGGTTTTATCTGAACTTGATGGATTTATCCGAATATTGCTTTCCTACTTATAGAATGCTTTGTGTGAACAGTTTTTTTAACTTATGCGAAACTGGTCCGCAGCTAAGCCCCCGAGTGGGAGGATTTCTTTCCACTTGTAGTAGATTTTGAACTTAGGTGAACAGGTTCACGGCTAAAGCCCCGAGTGGGAGGATTGCTCTCCACTCGGAGTAGATTTTTAACTTAGGCGAAAACAGGTTCGCGGCTAAGCCCCCGAGTGGGAGGATTGCTTTCCATTCGGAGTAGCTTTTTAACTTAGGCGAAACTGGTTTTGTGGCTAAGCCCCTGAGTGGGAGGATTGCTCTTCACTCGGAGTAGATTTTTAACTTAGGCGAACTGGTTCGCGACTAAGTCCCCGAGTGGGAGGATTGCTCTCCACTTGGAGTAGTTTTTTAACTTAGGCGAAACTGGTTCGCGGCTAAGCCCCCGAGCGGGAGGATTGCTCTCCACTCGGAGTAGATTTTTAACTTAGGCGAAAACAGGTTCGCGGCTAAGCCCCCGAGTGGGAGGATTGCTCTCCACTCGGAGTAGATTTTTAACTAAGGTGAAAACAGGTTCGCGGCTAAGCACCTGAGTGGGAGGATTGCTCTTCACTCGGAGTAGTTTGTTAACTTATGTGAAACTGGTTCGCGGCTAAGCCCCCGAGTGGGATGATTGCTCCACTCGGAGTAGTTTTTTAACTTAGGCGAAGCTGATTCACCGCTAAGCCCCCAAGTGGGAGGATTGCTCTCCACTCAGAGTAGTTTTAACTTAGGCGAAATTGTTTCGCGGATAAGCCCCTGAGTGGGAGGACTACTCTCCACTCGGAGTAGATTTTTAACTTAGGCAAAAACATGTTCGCAGCTAAGCCCTCGAGTGGGAGGATTGCTATCCACTCGGAGTAGATTTTTAACTTAGGCGAAAACACATTCGCAGCTAATCCCTCGAGTGGGAGGATTGCTGTCCACTTGGAGTAGATTTTTACCTTAGGCACAAACAGGTTTGTGGCTAAGCCCCCAAGTGGTAGGATTGCTCTCCATTCGGAGTAGATTTTTAATTTAGGCGAAAACAGGTTCGCGGCTAAGCCCCCAAGTGGGAGGATTGCTCTCCACTCGGAGTAGTTTTTTAACTTAGGCGAAACTGGTTCGCGGGTAAGCCCCCAAGTGGGAGGATTGCTCTCCACTCGGAATAGTTTTTTTTTAACTTAGGTGAAACTGGTTCGCGGGTAAGCCTGCGAGTGGGAGAATTGCTCTCCACTCGGAGTAGTTTTTTTAACTTAGGCAAAACTGGTTCGCGGCTAAGCCCACAAGTGGGAGGATTGCTCTCCACTCGGAGTAGTTTTTTAACTTAGGCGAAACTGGTTTGCGGCTAAGACACCAAGTGGGAGGATTGCTCTCCACTCGGAGTAGTTTTTTAACTTAGGCGAAACTGGTTCTCGGCTAAGCCCCCGAGTGAGGACTGCTCTCCACTCGGAGTAGTTTTGTTTAACTTAGGCGAAATAGGTTCGCAGCTAAGCCACCCACTGGGGGATTTGGACACATGCTTATGCGAGAACAATCATTAACAGACTGTAGGAAACATGCCTTAATAAATAGTCTAACAAGTGCTCTTATTAGATCGTGACAATCGGACTGTCAAATATAAAAACGATGAAGAAGATCTGCGTCCCAGGAGCGTGGTTCATCTTGCTTCTGTGTTAGGGTGTAAAGGTGATAGGGTCCATTGTTAGGCACCTTGGTGACGATGAACAGGCCTTCCCATGCCGAGGCAAGCTTATGTGCTCGCTGCTAATCCACTCGGAGCACCAGGTCTCCTTCTTGAAATGCTCGACCCTTGACATTCCTTGCATGGAATCGACAAAGATCTTGTTGATCGATAGTCGACCGGATCAAATCCATCTCCTGTTCTTCTTCCAGAAGGTCTACTACATCCTGGCATGCTTGCTCTGCCTCAGCTTCTGAATAAAGTTCCACTCGGGGTGCATTGTGCAACAGATCACTAGGCAGTACGGATTCAGCCCCATACACCATGAAGAAAGGGGTTCAGTTAGTGAATCAGTTGGGAGTTGTCCTCAATCCCCACAGAACAGACAACAGTTCGGTCACCCAAGCCCTGGCTGCGTGTTTAAGGTCACGCATGTGCCGAGGTTTCAAATCCTAGAGGATCAGACCATTTGTTCTTTCAGCTTGGCCATTCAACTACGGGTGCGCAACGGATGTGTAATCCACCCGAGTCCCCTGGGATGCGCAAAACACTCTGAATTCTTCCGAGTCAAAGTTTGAGCCATTGTCTGTGATAATGTTGTGTGGAATTCCATATAAAAATATTAGCTCTCTTATGAAACTGATGGTTGTGCTAGAGTCTAAGTTTTTTATAGGCTTGGCCTCAATCCACTTGGTGAACTTGTCGACTGCTACAAGTAGATGAGTGAAACCACTTCTGCCGGTCCTGAGCGGCCCAATCATGTCCTATCCCCACACAGCAAATGGCCAGACGAGTGGAATGGTTTTCAAAGTAGACGCGGGCTTGTGTGACATGTTTGCGTAGAACTGGCAAGCTTCACACTTCTCCATGATTTCTTTTGCAGCTTCATTGGCCCACGGCCAGTAGAATCCTGCTTGGTATGCTTTGGCCACGATGGTCCGAGAGGATGCATGGTGACCATAGGTCCCCTAGTGGATTTCATCCAAGATCAATCTACCTTCTTCTGGAGAAATACATCATTGAGCCATGCCAGTAACCCTCTCTCTGTAGAGCTTCCCATTAATCACTGTGAAAGCCTTTGATCTGCGGACAATCTGACGCGCTTCAACTTCATCTTTTGGAAGTTCTTACCTGAGCAGATATGCAATGTACGGTACTGTCCAGTCGGGGGTGATCACCAGGATCTCCATAACCAAATCAATAACTGCTGGTACCTTGATCTCATCGGATTGGTAGGCTTATTGCTTGGGTAGGTTCTTCAGTAAAGGGATCCTCTTTCACTGACGGGGAATGGAGATGCTCAAGAAACACATTGCTTGGGATAGGTTTCCGAGTGGAACCTATTTTTGCCAGATCGTTAGCTGCTTGATTCTTGATTCGAGGAATGTGGTGAAGCTCCAAACCCTCGAACTTTTTCTCCAACTTCGTCACTACATTGCAGTATCCAGTCATGGCAGGGTTTCTGACATCCCACTCCTACATCACCTGATTGACCATCAAATCCGAGATGCCGTAGACCATCAGGCGACGGACGCCGAGTGAGATGGCGATACACAACTGAGAGAGTCCTAGATTCGGGGGTCTTGAGGTGTCTGGTCTATTCGATATGGGCCGGACTGATGGGCCATGAAGATAAAGTAGAAGACTATCCTCCGTGTCCGGGTAGGAATCCTATATGCGCGGATGGCAAGTTTGGTGTCCGGATGTACTGTTTCCTTCTTCTGTAAACCAACTCTATACAACCCTAGGCCCCTCCTGTGTGTATATAAACCGGAGGGCTTAGTCCGTAGAGGCTATCAGAACAATCATAGGATAGACAACTAGGGTTTAGCCATTACGATCTCGAGGTAGATCAACTCTTGTAACCCCTATACTCATCGAATACAATCAAGCAGGACGTAGGGTTTTACCTCCTTTAAGTGGGCCCGAACCTGGTTAAACATCGTGTCCCCATTGTCCCTCGTTACCATTGATCCTTAGACTCACAGCTTGGGGCCCCCTACCCGAGATCTGCCGGTTCTGACACCGACAATGGTGCTTTCATTGAGAGCTCTGCTGTGCGGTCAGGAAAAGCGATCTATGGCTCGCGTTGTCATCAACGGCAATATCACTTCTTGAAGGAGCCTGACTTCAGGATAGGTCCTCCAGCTCGGCGGTTTTACCGTGGGTACCCGCACGGCCATCAAGCCAACAACGTCCCCCGTGATCGCTGAACACCACCCCTGCATCGATCTTGAATACTCCGAGAAGATGGATCCGGCAGACATCTCGTCCTTAAATAAGCTGCCAGATCGCATCGCCAAGCTGGGGCTTTCAATGGCCTATGATCGGATCGGGCGTCAACCTGACAAGAGGGAATCAATCTCCCGCCAATCACCCATCTGGTAGTGGTCATCAAGGAACGAGCTGAAAACACTTCTTCTCCTAAACTAAAGACCAGTTATGTTCGGATCTCCGAACCCCTGGAGTTGGATGGGATTCCGCGTCCCTTGAACTTAGGGTCGAACGTAGGGTCCGGGGAGCACGTGAATCTTCCAGTACCCGAACTGGTGACCTTAGAAAGTTTGCAAGCTCCAGACACAAATTTGGGTCGTGTTTCAAGTTTTAGCCCACCCACCCACCATAATCAATAGTCTCTAAGTAATTCAGGCCCTCCAGACATATATGACTTGATGTATGTACGATAGCAACCTCAGGAAATGGTCCATCATTTTTGGGCCAGGTTCCTACTTGTCAAAGACAATATTAAAGATTGTTGCGAGGATGATGCAGTCTCGGTCTTTCATCGCAATTGTACTGATGAGGGAATCCGGAATGCCCTCGACCACTATCGCATATAGTGTTTCATAGAACTATCGCATGTAGTACAGAAGTACTGCACGATGGAAAGCAGATGGAAGGCCCAGAAAACCCAATTGGAACCTGCTGCCTTTAAGCAGTGTACTGCCCGGGCTATATGGATACACCCTTACAAGGCATCTGACCATAAGTCCGTCGGCAGGAAAAACAAACCCTTTACGGGATACAGGTCCGTTCTTGATGAACTCCTCGACAAGTCCTAGCCGATACAGGCAATTCCAAGCACAGACTCAACTCATAGCCTCTGAGCAAGTTGGGTACTCCGGCAGTTAGCTAAGAGCGGGGAGGCCATCCTCACCACTGCCACTCTAGAGAAACATTCTTCGGAGGAGGACGATTTTAACGTCCTCACGGTCTTTGAGATTTTCTCTTCAAATAATTGGCGTAAAAGGGCACTTCGTGACCTCGACGAAGTCCACCAAGTAACCGCAACGAGCACATGGATCGACGTGGCAATAACCTTCACCGCTGACGATGAACCAAAGGCCTGATCAGTCCGAACACCCGCCGCTTTAGTGCTAAACCCCACTGTGGATGACTTTCGACTTACCAAAGTGGTCATGGATGGCGGCAGTGGGCTTAACATCATCTACAAGGACACGCTCGACAAAATGCAGGTTGGTGGAACACGCATTGAGCAAAGCAATACCACCTTTTGAGGCATCATCCCTAGTCGAGAAGCACATGCTCTCGGACAATTAAATTGGATGTAGTATTTGGCACGCCTGAAAATTACAAGTCCGAAGAGTTGCACTTCCACATGGTTCCCTTCAATAGAGGATATCATGCCATTCTCGGGCGGGAGGCTTTCTCACGCTTCCAAGCTATACCCCATTACGGGTACATGAAACTTAAAATGCCAGGGCCCAATGGAATAATCACTATTTTGAGTGACCCGGATAAAGCAGTTCATGCCAAAAATAGAACTGTATCGTTGGCCCTGGAGGCACTATCCGAAGCCTTCGCGACCGTAGAACTAACCACCCTACGATCTATGGTGGACAAGCATGATGTGATTCTCAACAAGAGACCCAAATCCACCTCTTTCAAGCACGCAGATGAAATAGTTAAATTTCGAGTGCAGCTGACGGACCCCAATAAAATAGCGTCCATCGGAGCACAGCTGGATCTGGCAATAGACACCGCCTTACACGTGTTCCTACGCGAAAATTGGGATATCTTTTCCTGGCACCCTTCGGACATGCCCGGGATCCCACGCAGACTGGCCGAACACAACCTCAACATAATCAAAGGGTTCAAACCAGTCAAGCAAACATTGCGGCGATTTTCTGAACCCACACGACAAGCTATGGGGGAGGAGCTAGCAAAACTGCTCGAGGCTGGGTTCATCATAGAAATCAAACACCCGGATTGGCTAGCCAACTTGGTCATGGTGCCGAAGAAGGACAAATCCTGGCGCCTTTGTGTTGATTTCGAAGACCTCAATAAGGCTTGCCCTAAAGATCCTTTCCCGTTGTCCTGCAATGACCAGATCATCGTTGCAACCTCAAGACACGACTCATTGTGTTTCCTTGACGCTTACTCTGGATACCATCATTGTATTTCCTTTATGTTTCAACACTATGACCTTTGGGCTTAAAAACTCTGGTGCCACTTACCAACGCATGATTCAAACATGCTTGGAAAAACAAATCGGAAAGACAGTTGAAGCATATGTGGATGACGTGGTCATCAAAACCAAACACGTCGAATCATTGGTGGATGATCTCCTCCTCACATTTTACAACCTCAGAACATTCGACATACGGCTCAATCCGGAAAAATGCGTCTTCGGTGTCCCAGCTACAAAGCTACTAGGGTTCATTGTTTCCCATAGAGGAATTGAAGAAAATCCAGCTGCGATCCGAGCCTAGTCGCAATTGGCTACACCAACAGACCTAAACCAGGTCCAAAAGCTAGCAGGGTGCATGGAGACTTTGAACCGCTTTAACTCCAGATTAGGAGAAAAGGCATTACCACTTTATAGACTGATTAGACGCACCGACAACTTTGAATGGACGGAAGCAGCCACAGCCTGATTGGAAGAAATAAAAACCTTACTAGCAGGCAACCCAATCCTAGCTGCCCCAAGTGTTGGCGAGCCTATGTTGCTTTATATCTCCGCAACTCACCAGATGGTAAGAGATGTACTTGTTGTTGACCGAGCAGAAGAGGGACATACATTCCCCATCCAAAATCCAGTCTATTACGTATCGTATGTCCTCACACCATGCAAATCCCGATACTCTAACTATCAAAAGATAGCTTACACAGTCTTTATGGCATCCCGAAAGCTCTGACACTACTTCCAAGAAAGTTTAATCATGGTGGCATCTGAAGTACCACTTAACAACATTATAAATAACAGGGACACCATTGGCCGCATAGCTAAATGGGCCATCGAGCCCTTACCGTTCGAAATAACATACAAGCCATGCCGAGCTATTAAATCTCAGGTGCTGGCCAACTTCGTCGACAAGTGGACGGAAGTCAAGCTCCCTAAAGAGCACAGTTCATACTCCAACAGGATCATGTACTTCGACGGCTCCAAAATGCTAACTGGACTTGAGCTGGCATCATCTTGACATCCCTACGGGGGACACAGTCCGCTACGTTATGCAAATCAAGTATATGGACTCCAATAATGCAGCCGAATACAAAGCGCTTCTACATGGTCTCCGCACAGTTGTCTCCATGGGTATACAACGCCTAGAGGTGCGCGGTGACTCAAACCTTGCAATATCTTAGGTAAATGGAGAGTTCGATGCAAAATATCGAAAAATGGTGGCATATCGAAATGCCGTATTAAAAATATCAGCTCGGTTCGAGGGGCTTGAATTTCATCACGTCGCTCGAGACAGTAACCAGGCGACCAACATTCTTGCTTGCATGGGAACCAAGCGCGACCCCGTCACGCCTAATACCTTTGTGGAAAGGCTCTTTAAGCCATCTGTGGTACGGTAGGACAAGAGCGGAGATGCCAGTACCGACTTGGTCACACCTCCAGGAGCCGAACACAATATAGATATCATCGGGGGTTCGGATGCCACAATAACACCCTCTGCTCATGAGATCATGGTTGTTATTGCTCCATGGATTGAACCCTTCCTGGTCTACCTTAATAGGCAGGAGCTTCCTAATGATCAAAATGAGGCCCATCGCATAGTTCGATGTTCTAAAGCCCACAAAGTTCACGAAGGTGAACTATATACAAGAAAAGCACTACCGGAGTTCTCCAAAGGTGCATCTCTGAAGAGGAGGGACGACAACTCTTGGCTGAAATAGCGGACATCATGCCGCAGCTCGGGCCCTTGTAAGTAAATCCTTCCGGACAGGATTTTTCTGGCCGGCGGCTCAAGCAGACTCACAAGCCCTTGTACAACGTTGTGTGGGATGTCACTTTTCGCCAATCAAAGTAATATGCCTCTCAATGCCTTAAGAAGAGTCCCCATCACTTGGCCCTTCGTGGTCTGGGGGCTCGATATGGTTGGAACCCTTAAAGGGGGAAGCCACAAAAAGAAATATTTACTGGTTATGGTGGATAAATTCACTAAGTGGATAGAGGCCAAACCAGTAAAAACAACTTAAGTAGGGCCAGTGATTGACTTTATATCTAGTGTGGTTCACCGCTATGGTGTCCCGCACAACATCATTACTGATAATGGCTCCAATTTAATAGTAGATGAGGTGGAAACTGGTGTGCTAACTTGGGCATTAAACTCGACTATGCATCCGTCTACCACCCTCAAACAAATGGTCAGGTTGAATGGGCCAATGGCCTGATAATGAGCGGCATTACCCAGACTGGTGCGCTCCTTTTGGGAGTGAGATAAGCACTGGGTCGAGGAACTCAATTCCGTGCTCTGGGGGTTGTGGACTATGCCTAATTGAACGACCGGATACACACCTTTCTTCATGGTGTACGGCGCAGAAGCTGTCCTGCCCTGCGACATTATTCATGACTCACCTCAAGTGCACATGTACGTAGAGCGACAAGCCGAGATCGAACGGCAGGATGACCTAGACGGCCTTGAAGAGGAGCGCGATATTGCACAAGCCCGTTGCGCATTTTATCAACAACAGGCCAGGCGATACCAAAGCAAAGAAGTGCGGGCCAAGACATATAACGTCGGCAACCTCGTCTTGCGTCTCCTGGAGAAGAAGAAGGATAAGCTCAAACCAAAAAGGGAGATCCCTTCATCATAGATGAAGTTCTCATAGGAGGAGCCTATCGCCTTCGTAATGCATCGGATAATCGCCTTGAGCCGAATCCATGTAACGTCGCTCGGCTCCGACGACTCTACTGATAGTTCGGTCGCACTCTTTTTATTTTGTTTTGACTAGGCTCCTCTTTCTCCTCTCCTTATTAGTTTTTCCTTTTATATCCTAGGGTATGTTCGGATCTACAGAAATGTTAGGGGTACACATCTTTAAATGTATACACCCCATTATAACTGGGGGCTTCTTTGATGAAGCTTATTATTAAAAGCTTGTGACTTACATTGTCTATGTCATTTGTTCTATACATCTTTTGCCATTATATGCACCTCTATGACTTACGTTTTTGCCAAGCTGGGTTGCCTTGCTCCTGTGTTTATACCTACGTTCCCGATTGTTTGGCTAGGGTGTAAAGGGAGTACCTCTGTGATTGTTAAAACCGGGTAATCCGGAGCTGTACCTCAGACAGGTGAAGCCGAAAGCTAGCATTCTTAAGGGAATAATTGGTCGGCAAGCAACGACAAATTGTTTATGTTTATGTAATTCTTCTAACAAATAGGGGATAGGCTGCCCATAATTCGGATCAAAGCCTAGGCATGCATAATTAAACATGCCGACCTAAGGAAAGGAACCCTTAATGGAACTATTTTCCCTAGAAGATGTTCCTTATGTTAAATAGTAATATAACATACCTCCCCGAACAAATTTTGGCTGTTTGAGCAATATGACCGGATTGCCTGGTTTACGAACATGTTGAATGTTTATTACATTCCAACATGGTATCCGGAAATACTCCAAATTCTTGGTTCGGAGGTTGAGGCCGAAGGCCTGCGATGACAAATTTTGAAAAGTTCAGTTGGAGATAAGTTTGATGATAAAGTACATAGATACATGGAATTGAACGCCTACTCTTTATCTATGTCATCTATAAGACTATTTAAGCTACAGTCTTCTTGCGAATATTTTGTAGCTATCATCACTTGGTCATATACCAAGTTCACAGGAATATCTTTTTCGTCCGGTCCCTGAGGTCCAACTCAGGCCATATGATTCAGATCAAGCCCGCTGTAGCGCGCTTTCACCATTGCCCATGCCTCTCGTGCACCTTCTCGGCATGCTAACACCTTCCATAGCTCAAAATGGCGCCGGGCACATTTGAACAGGTTCGCCAACCCCTCCATACTTTCTGGAGGGGCATCAGATGTCCATAAGGCTCTTACCATACTCTTCATGGCTTTGTGGGCCCGCTCATGCACTATAGATAGATCTTTTAGAACGTCGTCTCGGAATCCGGATACTTCTTCTTCAGGACGTCCTATTAACACACATGTAAGAACATCATTATAGCACTCCGTATTATGGGATTATATGAGTCCCCTAGATGGTTCAAAGGTCTTACCGAATATGCCGCCTTTCAACCTTTTATTCTCTTTTTGTGCATCCGATAATTGAGCCTTTAAGCTCTTTATCTCTTTGGCTTGCTTATCCTTTTCCTCCTCAAGTTTGTTCTTTTGGTCACTGCTCATCGTGACTTTCTTCATTTCCTCTAGCTCTGAGATGGCGGCATTTAGCTTTGTCCAGCTCGTTTCAAGCTCCTGGGACAGCGTGTTGTTCTTTTCTTTGCGATCCTGCGGTCATAATTATCCTTAAATTGATTGGTCTAAACCGCTTCAAATCTCGGGGGCTACTGGCATATATCTATTAAATTTACACAAATGGTTACCCGCATATCTTTTGAAAACAGGTGAGCAACTCCAATAAGTCCGTCTCGGACGGCTTGGATATATGCATCTACGATGCTAAGGGCAGTAAATTCCTGCTCAGTAAAAACTGGAGCACGCATGGTCTCTTTCAGTCGTCGATGATTCATCATGCTCTCCGCTTCAGAATTTGTGATGGATACGCCATCCGAATCCTCATGAGGATGAGTTGGCCCTGTATCCATATCAACTCTCGTCCTGGTTGATGAGCCTAGTGCCGGATTAGTTGATGATCGGCTATCTGGGACTTTGGACACGGTTCGCCGTGTGCTCCTCCTGGAATAAGATGAGAGGATAAATGTGACAATCTGGTCTTGTACCTAGGCACGTATTGAAGGTTATACCTCTTTTATGACGGATGGGGTTCAACGGCGCTCCCGGTTTCCTTTCGTTTTGAAGGCTCACCCTACGTAGATGCTACCTTCCTAGGGGCCGCGCTCGATTGGGTACAACTTGCTGAGCACCGACCCTATAAAGCATGCTTCAGTGTGATGGGTGAGACGCGAGTGGGGGTTTCTTTTTTTTAAGGATGATTTTCGAGTACTTACCTTGGAGAAAGGGAGAAGACCGGGGTAGTCGGCCATAATAGCCCACTACTAGGAAAATGCCTATAGATAGAAGTTTACCAGTAGCGTTTCTCTAGAACCCCATGCTACTAGTAGTTAGTAGTACCGCTGGCTATGAACAGCGCTATTGGTATTAGTTAGCAGCAGCGCTTGTTACCTAGACCCACACTACTACTAAGTGTACCACACGACACCCCCTGGTCAAAAAATAGCAGCATTGCCTGTCATCCAACCTGCGCTAGCAGCAGCGCTTGTTACCTAGACCCACACTACTACTAAGTGTACCACACGACACCCCCTGGTCAAAAAATAGCAGCATTGCCTGTCATCCAACCTGCGCTACTGCTAGTTTACTATCTATAGCACCTGTTTGTCTAAGCATGCTACTCCTAATTTTTCTATGTATAACATTTTACCAGTAGTGTGTGTTTCTTTCCCGCGCTATAAGTAGTGCAACCCTAGACGTAGCTATTTTGCAAGCTGCCATAGCAGTAGCGCGTATATGTGACCCGCGCTACTGCTATGCCCGCCAGGCACCTACCACCTTTCCCCTTCTTCCTCCCTTTTCTTCTTCCCCCTTCCTTTCTGCCCCTTTCCTTGCACCTTTCTTGTTCCTTTCAATGCTCCCCCTCCACCACCCCTCCATTAGAGCCCTCCCTCCCCCTCTTCTTTGCCCCTCCACCACCCCTCCATTAGAGGCCCCCTCCCCCTCTTCTTTGCCCCTCCACCACCCCTCCATTAGAGTCCCCTCCC
Source organism: Triticum aestivum (assembly GCF_018294505.1). Classification (NCBI taxonomy): domain Eukaryota; kingdom Viridiplantae; phylum Streptophyta; class Magnoliopsida; order Poales; family Poaceae; genus Triticum; species Triticum aestivum. The sequence goes on from NC_057795.1 coordinate 215,878,347, forward strand.
TCCCCCTCTTCTTTTCCCTCCACCCCCCTTTTTCTTTGTGCCCTCCACCACCTCCCCCTCCATTAATGCCCTCCCTCCCCCTCTTATTTACCCTCCACCCTCTTCCATTAATGCATTCCCTCTTCACTCCCTCTCCTCTCCCACTATCTCCCTAGCTAGCTAGCTCTCCCTCTCCCTAGCTATCTAGCTAGCTAGCTAGTTAGAGCTATATATCTAGAGCTACTAGGTAATTAAGAAGAAAGGTGCTCGATATCCCTCTCGACACATAGGTGAGCAAAAAGAAGGTGTTTGTGTGGATTGGACCAACACTATATATATGCGTGATATGAGAATATATATACCGAATTGTGTGTGGCATAATTTGAGTTGCCTACATTGTGTACTTGATGAAATAATGTGGGTGACATAAGTTGCCTATGTTTTGCCAAAATGTCGATTCAATTCCGTTCTGGCGAATTTCGGACATGCAAACTCAATATGTCCTATGCTTAGGGAAGGTCATGCTGAATTTTTGTATGAATCTGATCCATGCATGCATATATACGTGGTTATAATATTTGCTCCGCACGCAGGTGATCATGAAGGTCAATGGAAGGATGGTGGAAAGATACTGGCAATCCGTTGTGGATGACATGTATGAAAAAAGACTTAAGGATGTTTTATGTCCGTGTCGAAAATGCAAAGGAAGAGTCATGCTCGACCCCTTTCAGGGTGGAAAATTCAAGGCGCACCTTCTCATGCATGGTTTCATGCATGGCCATACTCGGTGGATAAGTGAAGATGATGATGATGATGATGAGGACGTCGACGGGGCAGGAAATAACGACATGGGGCCACCAGACGAAGAGATGACCGATTATGTGCCCAAAGAGGAAGACGGCCTCGGAAATGTCAATGGCAAAGAGGTAGTTCAAGGCGGAGAAGATGCGGACACGCCACCATCTTCGTCGCTACTAAGTTCAGCCATGCGGGACCCACATGTTCGAGACCTGCTTCCCAAGAAGACGACTAGCTATAGAGCTGCTTCAAGAGAGCAGGCCAAACTGGCGCAACTGGAGGTAGACTCGATGACTCCTTTGTATGGTGGTTGCAATCCCGAGGTGACCCGCTTGAGTTTCACACTAGAACTTCTAAAGATGAAGGCAAAAAACAAATGGACACATACAAGCCTGGATGAGCTTCTGAAGTACCTAAAGAAGGTTCTTCCCGCGGGAAGTCTGTGTCCTACTAGTGTCGAGGAGGCAAAGAAAATCGTGTGCCCTCTTGATCTGCCACATATTAGATATCACACATGCATCAATGATTGCATCATATGTTGGATTGAGCACGCGGAAAAAACCATCTGTCCAAAGTGCAATGCTTCACGATATAAAAAGACCAGAAAGAAAGCTCCACAAAAAGTTTTATGGTACTTCCCGATCACTCCGTGTCTACAACGGTATTTCGTAGATCCTAAGGAAGCAAAGCTGATGCGCTGGCACGCGGAGAGGGTGAAGCCAGATGACGGAGATGAGCCAAAGCTGAGACAGCTCGCAGATGCTAGCAAGTGGAGAGCATTAAATGCTGAATTTGAATTTTTCGCAAATGGTCCAAGGAACATCGTGCTTGGCGCTAGTAGTGATGGCAGGAATCCATTTGGCAACCAGAACACTAATCATAGCACATGGCCCATGTTTGTATGGATGTACAACCTCCCCCCTGGTTGTGCATGAAGGAAAAATACATACACATGGCTATGCTTATTCAAGGGCCGAGACAACCGAGAAATGATATAAATTTGTATCTCGGTTTACTGAAAGAGGAGCTACATACCTTATGGAAAACGCCGGCCAAGACATGGGATGCAAGCAAAGGATAGTATTTCTACATGAGAGCCGTGCTGATCATGATGGTGCAGGACTATCTCGGTTACAGCTATCTCTCTGGCTAGGTGTGCCACGGATATTGCGGATGCCCAAGGTGCATGGATGATACAACTTCTCTGCAGCTATCGAAAGATGGCGGGTCTTCGAAAATCGTGTACATGGGGCATCGAAGAAGGCTCGAGAAGGATGACCCATGAAGAAAGCATGGAGATCTATTCAATGGTAAGGCTGAGCATCGAGGTCCTCCATGTAAGCGTAGCGGTGCAGAAATATATGAGTTATTGAAGAACTGGGAAGAGTGCCCCTCGCCGGGAAAGACGAAGAAAAAGGCGCCGGAGCCCCTGCTGAAGATATGGAAGACGAGATCTATTTTCTGGGACTTGGAATACTGGAACATACTCGACATGCCTCATAGCCTTGATCAAATGCATATCACAAAAAATATCCTTGAGAGTTTGCTTGGAACATTGATGAACATGCCGGAGAGGACCAAGGATGGGCCGAAGGCAAGAAAAGACTTGGGATTCTTGAATATCAGGAAAGGTCTCTAATTGCCCAGTAAAAGGTCGTCAGAGGAGACCGAGACAGAGTCGGAGACAGAAGATAGGGGCAAAAAAGTGAACAAGAAGGAAGAAAAATATTGCCCCCCCCCTCTTGCTTCACCTTAGATCCGAAGGAGGTCGATCAATTGTTCAAGTGTCTACCGGAATCAAAGTTAGTTCCAGATACTGTGGGAAGATAAGCAGATATCTGGACACTAAGAAAAAAAGGTTTAGTGGGATGAAGTCTCACGACTGTCATGTGATGATGATGTAGTTACTCCCGGTTGCACTTAGAGAGATTATGGACACACATGTGCGTGAGACGCTTACTGACCTATCCACTTTTTGATGGTATCTCTCGAGAAGTCGATCAGTGTGAAGCAACTCCATAGGCTACAAGAAGAGATTGTTGTCATACTGAATGAGCTAGAGATGTACTTCCCGCCCGCGTTCTTTGATGTCATGGTGCATCTATGTGTCCACATCATGGACGACATCATAGACCTAGGGCCGACATTCCTGCATAGCATGATGCCGTTCGAGAGGATGAATGGGGTCATCAAAGGATTCATTCATAACATGTCCCATCCAGATTGAAGCATAGCCCATGGATATCTGACCAAAGAGTGCATCTCTTTTTGTGAGAATTATCTAGTAGGCACCGGAGACCCTGTTGTTGGTTTGCTCATCAACAAGCACTTTGGAAGGCTCGAAGGCGAAGGTCACACCAACGGTCATATGGATGTAAATGTGTTACGCTCGGGCCGACAAAACGACCTTGACAGGGCAAACTTAGTAGTGCTACAACACCTAGATGTGCTAGAAGATTTTGTGACACTGCACAAAGAGACCATTGCAGAGAAGTACCGTGACTGTGGGGTGCACAGGACAGACACTGAAGTTATTAGAGAGCACAACTCTACTTTCGTGCGTTGGTTCAAAGAGAGAGTTCTGCCTAATCCCCCGGAAGAGGGTTGTCCAAACGGAACACTCATATACGCCTTAGCACATGGCCCCTCGACCAACCTTGCGACTTATCAGGCATACGATATCAACAGATACACGTTCTCCACGGAGGAGAAAGATATAAACAGTGATGACCAAAACTCAGGGGTGATGATGGAAGCCATGACCTAGAATGTAATTGAAAGATATTACGGAAGGGTCAAAGAGATATGGGAGCTTAACTACTCTGGATTGCATAGCGCGACGATGTTCCGTGTCAGATGGGCTAAGAATGTACACAGAGAAAACCGACATTTCACTACCATGTGTATACCCGACTCTGATAGCGTTATCGTCAACGCCATCGCCAAAAATGAGCCATGGGTACACGCTAAACACGTGACACAATGTTTCTTCATAACTGATCTGATCAATCCCAGCCATGTTGTCGTGAAGAGAAGCAAAAGGAGCATCACCAGAATGGATGGAGTCGCCAACGAGGAAGACTATGACCAGTACGGTGATCCAATGAGGGAAGATGATGCTGATGACGACGAAACATACGTCAAAAGAAGAATGAAGACTACATTACCTATGAAATGGGCTCAATTATTCAACAAGGGCTTAATTATTCAACAACCATGGGCTCAATTATTCAACAAGGAAAAGTCACGACCATGGGCTCAATTATTCAACAAGGAACAAAAGAGGGAAGAAGATCAGTCTGAAGCGTCGTTGTCGCCCAAGCTGACAAACTAATTCCCAAAGTTTGTGTGTGTCTAGCTATTTTGTATACCGCCGATAGCGGTCAAATGATGTAATACATATTATACTAATATTATCCGGAGGGTAACAGTGGTATTGCTCCAACAATAGACCAAATTAAAGAAAGGAAAGTGCAAAAGAAAGATAAGAAAAAGAAAAGTGCAAATGAAAGAAAGGATGTTTTGCAAAATGAAATGAAAGAAAAAGAAAAAGGAACTAATAAGTTGTGGAAAATGAAACGCAAGAAAAATAAAAAGAAAAAGGAAGGAAGTTTGTGGAATATGAAAAATAAAAAGAATAATAAAAATAAAAATAAAATAAAAAGGAAGGAAGTTTCTGGAATATGAAAAAGAAAAAGGGAAATAAAAAGAACAATAAAAAGAAAAAGAAAAAAGAAAAAAAAGTTAGTTGTAGCGCGTTTTGGCCTAGGCAGCTATATAGCTAACTTAGCTATAGCGTGTTTTGCCAACACAGGCTATAGCTAAGGAAAATAAAAATAATAATAAAAATAAAAAAGGAAAAAAGTTAGCAGTAGCGTGTTTTGGCTAGGGCAGTGCTATAGCTAACTTAGCTATAGCGCATTTTGCCAACAAGCGCTATAGCTAACCGGTATGCTAGCTCCTACCTCTTTCCACTCTCTCACTGTATCCCCCTCTCGATCCCCTTTCTCTCTTAGCTCGCGCTGCCGTCGACGCCGCACCCGCCCACGCCGCCGTCGATGCGGCACCCGCCCATGCCGTCGTCAACGCCGCACCCGACCACGACCCTGCACTCGCCCACACCGCTGTCGACGCCGCACCTGACCTCGACCCCGCACCTGCCCACGCCGTCGTCGACCCCCCGGCCCGGCCCCTCCCCCGAGAACGACGCCCTACCCCCTGTGCCTCCGACGACCCCGACCCCGGCCGTCCGCAACACTGAGGTGCGCCATGCCTCTCTCCCTTCTCTCTCTCTCTCTATCTCTATCTCTCTCTCTCTCTCTCTGACTGGTCTCAATGCAGATCGATGATGAGTAGAAGGACGCCAACAACCGTACCCCCTGTGCCCCGGCGACCGTGACACCGACCCCCTCAGCCCCGCGCCGGCTACCCCGACCCCAACGCACGATGAGCCACCCCTTCCCTCCCCTCCTCTTATTCCTTGACATGAGCAGAGTAGATAGAAAATGAAAATGAGCTTTGACATGAGAAGTGAGTAGATAAATAATGAAAATGAAAATGAGCTTTTGACATGAGCAGTAGTATTTTGAAAATGAGCTTAGACATGAGCAGAGTAGTATTTTGAAGGCAGCAGTAGTTAAATGAAAATGTGCTTTGATAGAGAATTAAATGAGCTTTGACAGAATATTGAAATGTAAATTAGCTTATGTTGCTTTGTTTTTAAATGAAAATGAAAATTACAGTTTTTTAAAATTAGCTTATGTTGCTGTCCATTTTGAAAATGAGGATTTTTAATGGAAGTGTTTGAAAATTTGGTCACTTTCTCTCTCTCTGTCTGACAAAATTAGGTCTTTCTGCAGATCGAAGCTAGGCGCAGATCAACGAGGAGGAGAAGGACGCGCTCAACCCCCCCTCTGCCCCAGCGACCCCGACCCCGATCCCAACCCCGAGGTGCACCACCCCCTCTTCTCTCCCTCTACATATGTCAGCACATAATGATGCAAGGGGGAGTGTTCATAATGTGACCTGTTAAAGTGTTCATAATGATGCAATGGGGAGTGGAGCTGTTAGATTGGTTAATGAGCTTGCAGTTTTACTGCAGTAGTTGATCTTTTTTGCATCAGTTGGGCAGCAATGTTCATGATTGTGTATATGTCAGCAGCAACAAAGTCTGTGATGTTTGTTTCAGCATCTTAGAGTGCGCCTAATGTGGCTGTTAAAATGGTTGTTAGAGTGCTGAAATGCTTGCTGTTAAAAAAGTGCACAAGTCAGCTACTTCAGCACATAGTGCTTATTGTCATTTGCAGGGAAACCGATTGCTAAGTGACTGTTGGACGTTGGGTGCCGGCAGACCCTTAAGGTTCGAACTCTGGGGTGCGCGCGAAGATCTTTCCCCTACCAATCCACTCCCGATTGCCTCTCGAGAATCTAAGCTAAAACGATGAACAACACGAGGGACACAAGATTTATACTGGTTCGGGCCACCGTTGTGGTGTAATACCCTACTCCAGTGTGTGGTGTGGTGGATTGCCTCAGGGGCTGATGATGAACAATACATGGATGAACAGCCTCACAAGAGGTGTTCTTGAGCTGGTGCGATGAACTACCTGGGCGAGTTCAGTCGCCTCTCTATCTGATGAGAACTGCATGACCCCCCCCCCCCCCTCTAGATGGATAGATAGCCCTATTTATAGAGGCCTGGTCCTCTTCCCAAATATTGAGCGGGAAGGGCGCCAACAACGGCCATTTTGAAGGGGAACATCTAGTATAGGTTATCCTGACTAAAGTTGGTCTTCGACTGCCAAAGGTACTGGCGATGACGCCGTCCTGGGATCCACGGTGACCTCCATCCTGCCGCTCTGCTGGTCTTGGTCTCGTTGCACTGAAATGGCAACCTTTGCCTGATGCCTCGGTACTCCACGCCGCGCTTTCCCCCTTTGCACCAAAGAGGAAACCAGGACACTACGCGGGCCGGTGCCCACCTAGCGCCCGCCTGGTCTCGATTGTCACGGCTTGCATCACGAGCACCTCGCCAGGCACCCCGCCTTGATCTTTCCGCCTCAGCGCGAGCCTGCCTGGTGAGGCCGTTCCAGAGGAAGCCTCGTGTCGTCCAGCCCGCGAGGCTTGGCCCCTCGCGAGGGTCTTGAGCCTTGCGTTGATGAAGATGGGTCGTACTGGTCCACCACTTGAGCCACGCCGCAGGCCGCAGGCAGGCAAGTCTGGGAACCCCCGTTCCCAGGACACTGACAATAGCCCCCGGGCCCAAGGCACGCTTGGACATGGCTTAGAAGAGAAGCAAAAGGGCAAGTGTGGAGCGTCGCGAGCCCCATCAGCCTGCGGCCTTGGGCGCCGTGTGGCGGTTGATTGGACGTGGGCCCCTACGCTTCCCCATGCCGCCTCGGCAACTGCTCGACTTGACAAGTCCCTACATGCAGAAATGTGTCATTATTACCTGTGATCATGGAGGCTGATGGTTGGCCTCCTCCGGCTATAAAGGCGGGAGAGCGCTAGCCCCCGCTGTACATCTTCCTCCTTGCTTCCTTCTGTCTCCCCATACCAGCTGCTCACCGTCTTCTATGGCACCTCCGAAGAGGTTATCGGCCGCGGAGAAGGGAAAGGCTCATCGGGAAGGGCCTGACTCTCCCCCGCCCAAGCGCGGCCGGGGTCGTCCCCGCAAGCATCCTGCGTCTCCCGCAGCGGCTCCCCGTGGTCGCGGATGCGATCTCCCGCGCGGCGATGGGCGCCTGGTGGGTGAGGGAAGGCACGTCATGGCTGCGCGGCCTGGGAGGCCGCGCTTCCATTCGGCGGAGGTGCTGCCGGAGTTCGTCGTGTGGTCGGTGGACACGACTGGTAGCTGGCTCCAGCTTCCCTCCTTCTTTGCAGGCGAACTCCCGACCGGCGCTCCGGGTAGCCTCTGGCTTCAAGTGGACGGTTGCTGCAGCAGGGCCTCCTGGGCCTCACTGGAGTTCTCCGTCGCGCGGGAATGTGGCCTTGGTCCGCGGCTGGCAAACGTTTGCCCGCGCACGTGTCCTGAGCCTACGGTGCACCCTACATTTCAAGTTCGACGGCGATGCCACCCTCTACGTGATGGTGTTCGGAGAAGATGGCCGCCACGTTGGGTGCTGCCCCGAAGATGATGATGGCGGCCGGGTGCCCAACCTTGGCGATGGTCGAGATGAAGATGAAGGTGGGCGCGTGGCCGGCGGTGTTCGCAGCTTGCCAAGCCTCGGCGGCTCCCCCTCGGACGGCAGCTCCTCCAGCGGTGGCCGTGACCAGCCACCGCACCGTCGCACTCGCCTTGAGGGAGGTAGCGGGTCAGCCCGTCATCGTGCCTCGGTGAAGTGTGAGGAGGGGCTGACAGAGCTCCGGTGGTAGTACGAAGCCTCGCCATGAGTCGGTGTCGGGCAAGCCGTGTCTATGTTGTTTTCCTCCCTTTCCTACAGAAAGAGAGAGTAGTGTGCGGCCCCGTCAGGGCATGCTGGACTGTTGCCCTTAACTATTATGCTATTTTCGTTATTCCCGTGCTGTGTTTTGGCGCTGCATGCTGGCGCGTAGGAATTACTTAGCTAGTGGGGACTTGCCGCAGTCTTTGCTTCTCGAGGTTGAGGCCTCATCGCGCGCCTTGTGGCCTGCAAGAATTAGTCAGGAGAGGTAACTTCCGGTCTCGGTCGTGAGGGCAACCGACTCAGGTCCTGTGTTCGCATCGCGATGCCCGTGGGGCACGGACCGGGAGGAGTGCTCCCGTGGTCGACTTGGATAGGAAAACCTCACAAGACTGGGTCAGAAAACACTCGCGAGGGCACCCGCGCAGCCCCCGCGAGACTTGCAAGAGAGAAAGCGAGTCAGGTAGGAGACAAAGGCAAAGAGTCACGGGTCGGGGATGGCAACAACGCTAAAAGCAACTTCAATAAAATTTCAAATAAGGACGAACAAGCCAACTGCAGAAAGCAAATGAAAAAGCCGCGTCCGGCACCTAATCTACTCTTTGATATCTTCTCACCAGCGCAGAGCTAAGTGCTGCCACTGGGCGTGGGCGGGAGCCCCCGAGGCCCGAGGGCGGCTCTCCGGAGACTCTGGGGCGTGTATAGCCCCAACTCATATTACGTGAGAGTGTCACAAGTGGCGAGCTTCACAGGCATTGGCCTTCTTCACAGGCTCCGGGCCTTTCTCGGGGCGATGAGCTTCATAGGCGTTGGCCTTCTTCACAGCAACCGGGCCTTTCTTGGTTCGATTAGCTTCACAGGCGTCGGGCCTTCTTTATAGGCGCTGGGCCTTTCTTCAAGGGTAGAACTTCCGGAGGTGCTGGATGTTCCACACCTTCGGGATGGGCACCCCCTCCTGAGTCTCCAAGCGTGTGGCGCCAGGCCTGGAGACATGAACAACCTTGAACGGGCCCTCCCACATGGGCGAGAGCTTGTGCAGCCCTTCCCTGGAGAGCACCCGTCTGAGCACGAGGTAACCTACCTCGAGGGTCCTGGGCGGATGCTGCAGTAGTGGTACTGCCGCAGCGCGTGTTGGTATCTTATCGCCCGAAGCGCGGCCTGCCAACGGCGTTCCTCTCCCAGCACGAGGTCCACCCTCCGCATGGCATCCTGCTGTGCTTCGTCGAAAGCCAGGACCCGCGCGGAGTGATGCCTGACCTCGTGAGGAAGGACCGCCTCAGCCCTTTAGACGAGGAAGAATGGGGTTTCGCCGGTCGACTTGGTAGAGGTTGTGCGGATGGACCATAGCACGGACTGAAGCTCGTCATGCCAGCCCCTGCCGCAGGCCTCCAGCTTCTTCTTGAAGGTCCGGTATTGAGGCCTTTGAGGACCTCCGCGTGGCGCGTTCAGCACTGCCGTTGCTCCGAAGGTGTGCCACCGAAGCGTAGCATATCCGCGTTCCAAGGTTAGCACAATATGGTTTGAAGAGATTGTTGGTGAACTGCGAACAGTTGTCGGTGATGATGCAATTAGGCACCCCAAACCGGCTCACGAGGCCCTTGATGAACTTGACCACCAAGCCAACCGGGATGGTGCGGACAGCTTCCACCTCTACCCACTTTGTGAACTTGTCAATGGCGACGTAGATGTAGCGGTAGCCCCCTGGCGCCCGAGGAAACGGGCCAAGGATGTCTAGTCCCCAAACAGCGAACGGACATGAGAGGGGAATGGTTTGAAGGCCCCGAGCTGGTTGATGAATCTTCTCGGCGTGGAATTGACAGGCTTCACCAGCCTTCACCAGCTCGATCACGTCGTTGAGTAGTGTTGGCCAATAGAACCCGCTGCGAAACGCCTTGCCGACGAGTGTCCGTGAAGATGAGTGGTACCCGCAGTCTCCACCGTGAATGTCCGCCAGCAACTCTTTCCCTTGCTCCCTGGTGATGCAACACAGGGAAACATCATTTGGCCGCTTTTGATAGAGCTCTATGTCTTTGATGCAGTAGGCCGTGGCCTGCCACGCCACGCGTTCCGCGTCCTCCTCCTTTTCTGGAAGAATCCCTTGCATCAGGTAATCCTTGAACTCCGCGGTCCAACATCCCTCCTGAGGCTCAAGCGCCAGGAGCAGGCGCGCTCCTGAGGTCGGGCCACAAGCCGGGGCTCCCGAGGTAGGCGGTTGAGGGAGCTCCTCCAGAGGCTGCGCTGTGCTTGATAGTGATGGTGCCACTGAAGGTTTGAAGATTCGTTCCTCGAAGACGCCGGGCTCCTGAGGCAGCCGCCTGGATGCCCTCCTGGAGATGTCATCAGCCTCTTGATTGGTGCCGCGAGGCACATGCTGCAACTCCAACCCGCAAAACTGTTTCTCCATCCTGCGGACCTCCACGAGATATGCTTCCATGTGTTCGTCCTTCGGCTCGTACACCTTGTTGGAGAAGTTGACTAAGAGTTGTGAATCTCCCTTGATGATGAGGCACTTTATCCCCAAGGCGGCTGCAGCTCTCAAGCCTGCTATCAGGACCTCGTATTCTGCTATGTTGTTGGAGACCTTCTCTCCATGCTGGAAGGAGAGCTGCACGGCATAATAGAGCTTGTCCTGAGTGGGAGATATGAGCCCTGCGCCTGCCCCTGCACCATGTCGCGAGAACGCCCCATCGAAGTACATGACCTAGCCGTCTGGCGCTTCACATCTTGGGGAAAGCGACCGATCCTCGCCTGCATCGAGCCCTGGTGCCTCCGTCCATTCTGCCACAAAATCTGCAAGTGCGGCTCCCATGCTGACTCTAGTCATACTGAATTCCAGCTGAAATGATTGCAACTCGATGTTCCATTCAGCGACCCTTCTAGCTGAGTTGGGGCTCCTGAGTACCCTTTCCAAGGGATATGCCGAGACGACCTTGATGGGATGGCCTTGAAAGTAGCGCTGCAGCTTGCGTGAGGCCACTAGCAACGCAAGGAGGAGTTTCTGGGGCATGGGGTATCGCGCCCTCGCGTCCCGCAGCACCGTGCTAACGAAGTACACAGGATGCTCGACGAGGTTGAGGGTGCTGGTGTGGCCTGCCTCTTCCGGAGGTCGAGGCGCCTCCCGAGACGACGGAGCCCCCAGCGCTTGGTCGCCTGGCCGGGTCTCCTCCCCTCAGGGTGCGTCCCGCTGCTGAGGCTGATCCCCATCTGCTACGGTCGTGGTCTTCGCGAGGCTTTCTTGGCTTTGTTCTGCTTCGACCGGGGCTGCGGCTGGCGCGGCCTTGGCCCGGCGCTCCTCCCTAACCGCCACCAGGGCTGCACTGGCGGAGTAGGGCGTGGCTGCAAGGTAGAGAACCAAGGGCTCCTGAGGGCGCGGAGCTACCATCACTAGAGGGCTGGTAAGGTACTTCTTGAGATCTTAGAATGCCTTGTCGGCCTCTTCAGTCCATTCGAACGGGCCCTTCTTCTTCATCAGCTTGGAAAAGGGTAATCCTCGCTCTCCCAGCTTGGAGATGAAGCGTCCCAACGCGGTTACTCGCCCCGTGAGCTTGTGCATTTCTCTGAGGGTCTTCGGCGGACTCATGTCTTCGACTACCTTGACCTTCTCTGGGTTTGCCTCGATGCACCTGTGGGACACGAGGAACCCCAAAAGCTTGCCTGAAGGGACTCCAAATACACACTTCTCCGGGTTGAGCCGCAGGTCCACTTCCCGAAGGCTCATGAAGGTTTCTTCCAGGTCCTGTATCAAGGTATTCGCCTCCCGAGGCATTACCACGATGCCGTCGATGTAGGCCGCGGCATTTCTCCTGAGCTGCCGGCCCAAAGCGATGTGCATCACTCACTGAAAGGTCGCGCCCGTGTTGCACAACCCAAACGGCATGCAGGTATAGCAGTACACTCCACACGGGGTCACAAAGACCGTTTTCTCCACGTCTTCTACTGCCATCTTAATTTGGTGATAGCCTGAGAAGGCATCCAGGAAGCACAGCAAGTCGCACTCGGCGGTGGAATCGACGATTTGGTCGATGCGAGGGAGCGGGAATGGGTCTTGAGGGCAGGCCTTGTTGAGGTTGGTGAAGTCGACACACATGCGCTTTACGGAGCGCACGTTAGGGCACACGTTCATATGGTGCTCAATCACCTCTCTTGGGACCCCTGCTAGCTAATCGGGTTCCCATGCAAACACCTCCTTTTTTGTTTGCAGAAATTTCACCAGGCCTCCTCCTGCTCAGGGTCGAGATTGGCGCCTATGGTGAAGATGGCGCCGGAGGATCCATCTTCATCGACTGGTACTTGCTTGGTCTCCGCCTTGTCTTCGGTGAACAACTGCTTCTTCTTGGCCGGCGCAGCCCCCTTGGGCTCGAGGGTGTCAGCGCTGGCGGCCTGCGCCACTGCGGCCGCCTTGAAAGCGAGCTTGAGCGCCTGCAGTGCATCGATCCCTCGTGTCTCCAGACACGGTAATGACGCCACTGCTCCCGGGCATCTACATGAGGTTGTAGGCTGGGTGAGTCGCCGCCATGAACTGGGCCAAGGTTGGGTAGCCGAGGATGGCGTTGTATGGGAGGCTGATGGGGGCAACGTCGAAGTCTACCAGCTCCGTGCAGAAGTTGTCGTGGGTGCCGAAGGTCACCAGGAGGCGGATCTGCCCCAGGGAGCCGGTGGAACTGCCTCCGACGCTCGAGAAGGGCCTGCTGGGCTGGAGCCGCTCCAGCGGCACGTGGAGGAGGCTGAAGGCCTCCACTGAGAGCACGTTGAGGCCGACACCACCATCGATGAGGGTCCTGGTGACGGCCACCTGGCAGATGGTGGGGTGCATACCATCGGGAGTGCGCCCGAACAGGCAGTGTTGGAGGGGTGATCGTCTGAGCTGAAGGTCAAATCGGCCTTCAGTGCCACCCTGCCCGAGGGGGCTTCACGACGCTTGAGGACGGCGCCGATCTGGCGGACAAACGACTTGATGTGGCGGCTCGAAGGTGGTGACTGCGATCCGCCCAGGAGAGCTGCGACGACTGGGGGCACCGGCGCAACATGATGGGTGAGGATGAGGTTGCGTAACTCCTCCGAGGAGGCCACAGAAGCCGCTGGCAGGTGGAGCAGCCACATGCGCGGGACGCCGATGAGGGCCATGGGCAGCCAGTTAGCCATGACCCTATCGTCGCCTCCGGCCTTGAGGACTGCTTCTTCATACGCTAGCAGGAAGGCTAGTGGATCGGCCGTGCCGTCGTAGCGCGGTGGCATGTCTGGCTTGAACTTGTTCAGCCACTGCACATGTCTCAAGGCGGGGGCCAGGGCTCGGAGCCCCCTGGTTCCCGTGCCGGCGTCGACAGCTAGCGCAGGCGGTGCGTTGCCCGCCATGAGGGCGGAGCGCGGTGCTGATGGAGAACGGGTCGACGAAAGGGAGAGCTCCTGCGCACCCCTACCTGGCGCGCCAAATGTCGGATGTTGGGTTCCGGTAGACCCTTAAGGTTCGAACTTTGTGGTGCGCGCGAAGATCTTCCCCCTACCAATCCATGCCCGATAGCCTCGCGAGAATCTAAGCTAAAACGACAAACAACACGAGGGACTCAAGATATATACTGGTTCGGGCCACCGTTGTGGTGTCATACCCTACTCCAGTGTGTGGTGTGGTGGATTGCCTCAGGGGCTGATGATGAACAGTACATGGATGAATAGCCTCGCGAGAGGTGTTCTTGAGCTGGTGCGATGAACTACCTGGGTGAGTTCGATCGCCTCACTATCTGATGAGAACTGGATGATCCCCCCCCCCTCTAGATGAATAGACATCCCTATTTATAGAGGCCCTGGTACTCTTCCCAAATATTGAGCGGGAAGGGCACCAACAACGGCCATTTTGAAGGGGAACATCTAGTATAGGTTATCCTGACTAAAGTTGGTCTTCGGCTGCCAAAGGTACTGGCGATGATGCCGTCTTGGGCTCCACGGTGACCTCCATCCTGCCGCTCTGCTGGTCTTGGTCTCGTTGCACTGAAATGGCAACCTTTGCCTGATGCCTCGGTACTCCACGCCCGTGCTTGCCCCCTTTGCACCAAAGAGGAAACAAGGACACTGCGCGGGCCGGCACCCGCCTGGCGCCTGCCTGGTCTCGATCGTCACGGCTTGCGACACGAGCACCTCGCGAGGCACCCCTGCCTTGATCTCTCCGCTTCCTCGCGAGCCTGTCTGGGGAGGCCGCTCCTGAGGAAGCCTCGTGTCATCCGCCCCGCGAGGCTTGGCCCCTTGCGAGGGTCTTGAGCCTTGCGTTGATGAAGATGGGCCGTACTGGGCCACCACTTGAGCCATGCCGCAGGCCGCAGGCTGGCAAGTCTGGGGACCCCCGTTCCCAGGACGCCGACAATGACCTATGTTTTACCAGAAATGTTGATTCATTTCCATTCCGCCAAATTTCAGGCGCTCTATATGTGCACTTTCTAGGAAAAGTCATGCCGAAATTTTCCGTGAATTTTGGCATGACTTGTGTTAGAAAGTTGGACATATCGAGTGCTTGAGATTTGTCGCGACGGGAATGAAACGACATTTCCGGCAAAACAAAGATCTCTTTTTTGTCATTATTCACTTTATGATATAAAGCTCGATAATTAAACGACTACGACATTGAACCGTAAGAAACATGACCGACACGGATGAGGCCGGAGGTTCTAAGTCCCAATTAGGTCGAGCACACGCCTACCTCGACTTTCTGGCGGATCAGGAGAGACAGCTAGCTGGGTGTCAGGACCTCCTTGTCATGATGGAGGACGACGGTGGTGGCGCCGGCGCCGACACTGATGCCACCAACGACACCGGCACTGAGGCTGGCACTGATGATGTTGCTAACTATAGCACGGAAGGTGGGACCTCCCAAGCCAGTGAGGGAAAGAAGGAAAAGAGGACACGATGCCCAAATGAGCTTGGCATCGGAAGACTGGTGGTCACGGCGGTGCACCCAGGCGAGTTCGAGCCAATAGAGCCACGAGAAGTGGCACCGCTAACATCAACACCACAAAAATACAGAAGAATGAACATTTGAAGAAGTTGCTCCTAACTAGGTTGCACGCAGGATTCCTGTTCCCCGGTCGGAATGATGTCGACCCGTGGGATGATGATGCCATGAAAAAAATCAACAACAAAGCCCTAGGGAAGTTCAACAATGCATGGAGCGCTTGGAAAACTACGGTGAAAAGGCGATTCAAGTAGACCATGAAACCTACGCCGAGATTGTTGCAGACAATCTGAAAATTATGATAGAGGACTTTGAAAAGTTCAAGGAGACATGCAACGAAGAAGCTGCCAAGGCCAGGTCGGAGAGAGGCAAGCAGCTACAGGCGAAGAACATGGGGAACCACCACGTTGGAAGTCGTGGTTACACGGGAAAGAGGCCCATGTGGGCTAAGGAGGACGCAGAACGTGAACGTCAGGGGATACCAGACCCATTGGCTGAGTTCACCGACCAGCGGGAGCACGACTTCATCAAGGCCGATTCTCGTGGGACCCCAAGAAAAAGAGTTTTTTCACCGACGGTGTCGGGGAGGCTGATTCCACCAACACCTATGGGGACAGGGCCCCTTTCGGTTCGGTGGGGGGCGGAGGTCGCACAAAGAGCGGATCGAGGCGGTACACGCGAGCGGTTTTTACCCAGCTTCGGGCCGCACGGATGCGTAAACCCCTACTGCTGCTTGTTTGTGTGTATTGAATTCTTGCTCAGGAGCGATGGACGCTGCCAGACTGAGCGTGAGAGTGTTCCTGGTGCTTTCGAATGAGCCGAACTGGCCGAACCCCACCCTTCTACGTTGCGCCTGGGCCTCCTTTTATACTTTCAAGGGGTCACCGACAGGGGGCAACATAGACAAGAAGGGTAAAAATGGAAAAGGATGCGGTAGGTGCAGCTACCGCTACTGTGGATACAGTGCACCGTACCTAACTCTGACGGCAGGGGACAAGGGCATTAAATGCCTGTCTGAGTTGCCTAAACAGTGCAAAAAGTGACCGTTAGGAGCGCCACCGTTTGCCACGATGGCCTTCTCTTCATCCCCGCTTGCCACCTCGCACCCCTAGCTGCACAGCCTCCTGCCACGTGTGCTTGGGAGAGTCCTAGAGCGACACGCTAGCAGGTGTGCTGGAGCGCGGGCACGAAGTGGGGGTTTTCCCGCGGCAAGCTCCTTGCCGCGGTCGTCGTCTTGTCGTGTTTGGGAGCTTGTCGCTCGTCGGGCCTTGCTGGGACGCAGGGCGCGTCACGACAAGCTTTCTTGGTATGCCTTGAGTGGCCTTCCCGGCAAGCTCCTCTTGCCGGGGTCTTGTCTCTTCCCGGCAAGATCCTCTTGCCGGGGCCTGGGTTGGCCTTCCCGGCAAGCTCCTCTTGCCGGGGCCTTGGTTTGAGTACTTTGTTCTTGAATGGTCTTCGAGGGAGCCATGGAGGGTCTTGGCGGTCACCCGGCAAGCCTTGCCGCGGGGCGCTGCAACAGCCCGTGCACGAGTTCGGGATACTAGGGTACCCCTACTCTAGTACACCGACAGGAGCCCCCGGGCCTGGGCCATACACGGTGCCGAGCGCTGTTGGGCCAGGCCCAAAATAGTGCACGGGCTCGCGTGGCCTAGGTCACGCCGCATATCTCTCCGCTCCCACCGCGCACGCCCAGAACGGCACGCGTCAAACGCGGCGTCATGGGAGAGATCGTGGGAGGTTGTTTATTTGGAAGGCCGAAACGTCCGCCCCGTCCCTCTTTACAAGCAGGGGAAACAGAGGCATTTCCTCCATCTTCGTCATTCGCTGTTGCAATCTCAGAAACCTCCGCCGCCCTCCTCCGCTTTCAAAGTCGAAAGAGAGCAGCGCTCCGCTCCCGTCGCCGCCGCCACTACCGGCGCCGCCGATCTCCCCCACTGCCTTCGCCATGGCTCCGAAGCCCGGAAAGGGGAAGGATGCAAAAGCTGTGAAGTCGACCGAAGCGCAGCGGCTTGAGGCGCTGCGGAAAGAGCGGGCCACCTTCCTCCCCGAGCTCTCCGCAAAGGATCTGAGGGAGTGGTACTATCTCTTCTGGTCGACGGAGACACGGGCGCATCCGCGCACAAAGGTACTCTCCGCCATCACCTCGCAAGAAGCTCCAGTTGGCGGGTACCCTTTCTTTGCCGTGTTCTTCTACTGCGGGCTCTGCCCGCCATTCTCTGATTTCTTCTGTGATATCATGAACACCTACGGGTTCCACCTCCTTGATTTTACCCCCAACGCCGTCTTGACCATGGCAGTTTTCGCCCATCTATGCGAAAACTTTGTCGGAGTCCACCCCAACGTAGCTCTCTTCCGCCATTTCTTCATGCCCCGTGTCGAGAGAGGGGAAACCCTTGCCGGGGGGATCGCCTGGATCTCGCGAGCCGGCAAGAAGGAGACCTATCTGGAGGGGGAGCTCCGCAGCAAGTGGGATGAGTGGAGAGCAAACTGGTGCTGGGTTGTAGAGGAGAACCCGCAGCCGTTCACCGCCCTGCGCCAAGCCCCAGCAGTGCGAGGCAATGATTGGAGCGCTCTGTCCGCGGACGATGACAAGTTGAAGATCGCCACCACCCGGATCTTGCGCCTCAGGCTTGCCGGGTTGACTGTAGGAGCTGTCGGCGCAGATTTCCTCCGCCGCCGCATCGCCCCTCTGCAGGCGAAGGGGAGACCCGCCTGGGAATTTGGAGGCCCGGCGGACATCATGAGGTTGCGCCCAGGCCTCAACTTCAATTTCACCGTCATAGAATTGGACGGGATACTTAAGGAAATATTCAAGCACGACCCGCAGCATCCCGAGTGGTTCAGGTTGCCGGCAGGCGTCGTGCCTCTGTGTAACAACTCCTCGCGCGACCGCATCTGCGCAATGATGCCGTTGTGTGATTCGCACGGGATCGCTCCAACTTGGCAAGAGCCCGCCGGCGACGTCGTGCAGCAGTTCTTCGACAGCCTAGTGGAGGTGGCGGTCAATGCTGACGAGAAGAAGCTCCTCACCCGCGACACCACTGATCAAGAGATGGAGCGCATCGCCACCAGGGCGGAAGAGGCGGCGGCAGCCGCAGCCGCTGGCGAATTTGGGTTCACGGTGGAGGAAGCGGACGCGGCATCGGCGATGAGTCTTGCTGAGCGGGAGTGGCCCGAAGACGAAGAAGAGCTTGCCGCGCCCGACGCCGAGTTGAGTGAGCTCGCCGAGGGTGCGAGCGGCCCGCCATCTCCGGGGAGCTTGCCGGAAACAGGGCCCGGAACGCAGCCCCCAGTGCAGCCGAGAAGGCGCCTCCGCAGGGTCGGGGACGCAGCAGGGGGGCAAGCTGGTCAACAGCCGCAGCGCCGCGCGACGCGCTCCACCGCGGCAAGTATGGTTGCCGCGGGTGCGCCTCCCGCCGTAGTGGCGACTGGGGCGGGGTCATCTCGGGCTAGCGCCACAGTCCCCGAAAAAGCGGCCAAGGGATCCCACCCCTTCACCTCGTCGCGCCGGAAGTGGGCCGAACTTCGACCTCTCCGTGCTCAGCTCCGACGAGGAGGAAGAAGAAGAAGAGTAAGATTCCCTTGCTTGTTCTTGTAGTTCTTCAACTTGCTGATCTTGTCTTGCATCGGATCTGATCCACCCTGGGCTCTTCTTTTCAGGACTCTGGCCCAGAGGGCAGCGAAGAGGGCCAAGGCTCAGGTGGTGGTCATCGAGGACGAGCCTACTGCGACGACAGGAGGCGCGCCCGAGACCACCTTGCCGGATCCAGCCATCACTTCGCAGAGCAGCCCCCAGCGCAGCCGCCAGCGTAAGCATACAGTTTACTTTCTGCTTCTGGGTGCGCGTGGTTGCTCTTTTCCTTTGTTGACATCTGGTCACTGGTTTGTTTGCGCAGGAGCAGAACAGCTTCATCAGGAGGGTGTGGTGATCTCCTCCGACTCGTCGTCTG
Organism: Triticum aestivum; assembly: GCF_018294505.1. Classification (NCBI taxonomy): domain Eukaryota; kingdom Viridiplantae; phylum Streptophyta; class Magnoliopsida; order Poales; family Poaceae; genus Triticum; species Triticum aestivum. The sequence continues at coordinate 215,897,393 of NC_057795.1, forward strand.
CTTCGACTACGCCGCCAAGGGCGGACTCCCCGGCAAGGGAGCGTCCTCCGGTAAGGGAGGAGCCTCCGGCAAGGGAGGAGTCTCCGGCAAGGGACAGCGCTAACGATCCGCCGGTGGTGGAGGTCACGACGGCAGATCCTAGCATAGGTAGCCCTTCTTGCCCGAAACTTTCCTTGTAGTCTTCTGCTGATTTCTCTTCTCAGACACTTGTTTGATTTCTCCTTCTTCTCTGGTTGTCAGACCCACCCTCCACGGATCCGATGGAGACCGAGGCGGGCAGCGAGGAGGACGCGCGCGGCAATACTGAAGATGCCGCGGCCACGGAAGAAGGAGCCGACGCTGACGTGCCCGCCGGCAAAGAGGCCGCCAAGACTACTGCCGAAGAAGCCGGCGGGGGATCTGGCGATCGCACTGACGGCCCTGAGGCCGCAGGAGCGCCAGGCGCTGCACCGACCGCCGATCCCTCCGCTGCTGCCGCAGCGCCAGGCTCCGAGGAGCCCCAGCCCGGCGCCTATCTGAAGGCTGGCGAGGGCATCTTCATCAAGCTCCCCTGGGCATCGAGCTCCAGGGCGCCGATGGAAGGAGAAGCTCTGGATGGGGAGGTGCTTGCCTCCGCCGGGTTGTCGATCGTCGACGCGCCGGGAAGCAGCAGTGAAGAGCCCGAGGAGGAGCGGCTGCTGCAGAGGCTGTTGGCGCTCTACCGCGCCCGTCAAGTCAAGTTGGAGTCCCGGGAAGCGCTTGCCGCGAGGGCGAGCGTGGACATAGAGAAGCATGCGGAGGAGCTCCGGGGTCTTCGCTAAGAAACTCTCCGGGCCTTGGCGGAGGAGCGGGAGCAGCTTGCTGAGGAGCGGAAGGCCTTCCTCCTCGAGAAGGCCGAAGCTGAAGAGCAGCAGCGGCTCACCGGCAAGAAGTTGTACGCGCGAGAAGGCGAGCTGACTCAGCGGAAAGTGAACCTCGACAGCCACGAAGAGGAGCTTGCCGCGCGCGAATGGGCACTTGGCGGGTCGCTCCAAGAGGCAAAGGATGCGGCTGCGGCTGCCGAGGCCGCCAAGAAAGAATTGGAGGCAAAGGTGGCGCAACTAGAAGCTGATCTGAAGGTTGGTGGCGAAGAGCTTGCCGCGCTCAAGCTAGAGCGCGAGAAGGACGCCCTTGCCCACGGTGAGCTGCAGGGTTGACTCGCCGAGAGGGGCAAGGAAATGAGCGCCGCCAAGGATTCCAACGCAGATCTGACGCTGAAGCTGGCCACCTTGACGGAGACGTTGGACAGCGCCAGGAAATAGGAGGCAGACTTGAAGAAGGACATCAAGGCCAACGAGGCGCTGCTAGCGAGGGCCGCCGAAACCCAGAATCTTCTCAGAGATACTGTGGAGCTCTGGACGGAGGGCCTCGTGAACATTGTTGCAGTCATCGAAGAGGAGCTGGTGCAATTGGGGGTGGAAGGCTTCGGGTACTCCTCCGACGAGAACCTCCAACCCAGCGCCACTTTGTTCTTCAAAGGCGTGGCGGCGGCGCTACAGCAACTCCGGGAACGGATCCCAAAGCAATTGGCCGACGAATCACGCTCGATTTGCGCCGGAGTTCTGGAGAAGGTGCTGGTGAAGGTGGCCTTCCGCAATCCGGGCCTCAACCTCACCAACGTCCTCAAGAAGCTGCCGGCGGACGTTGATCTTGACGCACTTAAGGCCCTCGTCGCACCCATTGTGGACAGGGTGAACGAGGTCAAAAGGGTTGACGGCGGTCGCGTAGATTAGGCCGTCCGTTTTCTTCTTCTCTTGTCGCTGCCAGTCATGTCATGGGAACACTTTATTAGAGGCGCGACAAGTTATTTTTGTAATATAACTCTATCTTAGGCAAAAATAGCTGTGTTACTTCCTTTACTCGACTCTTGGCTTTGTATGGTTCTGCCCTACGCTTTCTAGGGAAACTTGCCGGCGCAGGTACCCTTGCCGCGAGCGCCGAGTGCGGAACTTCAGTAGCCTGCTGGCGGGGTTGCTACCGACAAGCAACCTTGTCGCAACTAGTTGCAGCTCACTTAAGTTGTTGAGCGGACTCGAAACAAAGTAAGGGCACTAGCGGCTCACTTAAGTTGCTGAGCGGACTCGAAGCAAAGTAAGGGCGCTAGCAGCTCACTTAAGTTGTTGAGCGAACTCGAAACAAAGTAAAGGCGCAACTAGCTACGAGTTGGTTTCTCCGCGCACAGGTTTTCCATACAAAGCACAGTCGTTCAAGGAAAATAACTCAAAAACTTAAAAAACTAATTGCTCAAGCTTTAGCAACTTAGCTTTTCTGTCGTCTGCTTCCCGGCAAGGAGAAACTTTCTTGAACGGCCTGGTCCACACCATTATCTTCTCCTTCCCCCACCCCCGATAAACCTTGTGAGGCGAGGGAACCTTCCTTCTTTTGAGAAAGAAACAGAGAAATAAAGTAATGATATGGAGCCTTGGGCTCGTTATTGCTTACCGGGGTCTAGTGCTGCACAAAGTGTCAGATAACATATGCGAAAAAGGATTATAGCATAAAAAAACTGACAAGATGTGCGGGGCACATGAGCTTTACTGGTGCACGGGGTCTGCGCCCGGCTTTGTACAAAGGATTACATGCAACAGCGGCAAGACTTGTACAAAAGGTGGTTCCCGGAAAAGCTTCCGGCAACTGCGCCTTACGGGTAAAACTTACGAAGATGTTCAATGTTCCAGGAGTTGCTCACCGGAATGCCATCTTCGGTCTCAAGGCGGACAGCGCCGGGCCTAGTGACTCGTTTCACCCGATAAGGGCCTTCCCACTTCGGCGTCAACTTGTTGGAATTCTTGGCGGACTGAACGCGCCGAAGAACAAGGTCGCCTTCCTCGAAGCTCCTGGCTTTAACTTTGCGGCTATGGTAGCGACGCAAAGCTTGCTGGTAGCGAGCGGCTCGCACAGCAGCCTGGAGACGGTCTTCCTCAAGGAGCAGCGCGTCATCTTGTCGCAGCTGCTCTTGCTCGAGCTCATCATAAGCGAGCACTCGAGGTGACCCGTAAACGAGTTCCGTGGGGAGAACTGCCTCTGCTCCATAGACTAGAGCAAAGGGTGTCTGGCCAGTGGCTCGATTTGGCGTCGTCCTGATCGACCAAAGAACCACCGGCAGCTCCTCGATCCAGTTTCTTCCGCACTTGTGCAGCCTGTCGAAAGTTCTGGTCTTGAGGCCTCGCAGCACTTCAGCATTTGCCCTCTCCGCTTGACCGTTGCTTCTCGGGTGAGCAACAGAAGCGAAGCAGACCTTGGCGCCAAGATCTTGGACATACTGCATGAAGGTGCGGCTCGTAAATTGCGTGCCGTTGTCGGTGATGATCCTGTTAGGGAACCCCGAAACGGCAAACAATCGACCTGAAGAACTTGACTGCTGACTGTGCTGTCACCTTCCTCACTGGTTCCACTTCCGGCCACTTTGTGAACTTGTCGATTGCAACGTACAAGAACTCAAAGCCCCCGACAGCTCGGGGGAAGGGGCCGAGGATGTCGAGCCCCCAGACCGAAAATGGCCAGGATAAAGGGATCGTCTGGAGAGCTTGAGCTGGCTGGTGTATCTGCTTGGAATGGAACTGGCACGCTTCACACTTGGTTACTTGTGCAGTTGCATCCTGGAGGGCTGTCGGCCAGAAGAAGCCTTGTCGGAATGCTTTGCCGACAAGTGCTCTTGCGCCAATGTGGTGACCACATATGCCTCCATGTATCTCTGCCAACAGCTGTTGTCCATCTTCCCGGCGAATGCACTTCAATTTCACACCGTTGAGTCTTATTCTGTACAGTGTGTTGTCGACAAACTTGTACATACTTGACTGCCGGGCTACTCTTTCAGCTTCTTCTTGCTCTTCGGGAAGCTCTCCTGTCTGAAGGAAATGGACAATCTGCTGCGCCCATGCTGGAGCTTGTGGCTCGACAACAAGGACTAAAGGCGTATCTGTTGCCGCGGGAACATCCGCTTCTACGGCAAGAACCTGCGGTTCGGCCAGAGCGTGATATTCCCCAGCAAGCTTGCCGGAGCAAAACTTGTCGGGAGCGTTTGCTTCAACGGAACAAACCAAGAGGTTCGCCGGAGCAGACTGCTCCTCAGCACTCTTGGCGTCGATCTTGGGGACCTTCTTGGCGGCGGCTTCGGGGAGCTCTGCCGGAAAGTAGTCACCAGAAACCAACTTCCTCTTCTTATTCTGTCCAGTTGATGGTGTCACGGATGGTTGAGTCAGCTTGAGCACAAAGATCCCTGGTTCCACAGGTAGCTTTAGTGTTGCGCACTTTGACAGGTCGTCAGCAATGTCATTCTGAGCTCGTGGAACATGTTCCATTTGCAGGCCGTCAAAGTGTTCTTCTAGCTTTCTCACTTCATCAACATAAGCTTCCATCAAGGGACTCTGGTAGTTCTTGTTCACTTGGTGGATGACAAGCTGCGAGTCACCCCTTACAATGAGTTTCTTGATCCCAAGGTCGGTTGCGATTCTGAGGCCGGCAAGCAAACCCTCATACTCTGCAGTATTGTTCGTTGCTTGCTCCTTGGGAAAGTGCATCTGGACTACGTACTTGAGGTGCTCTCCGGTGGGTGCAATAAGCAGCACGCCAGCACCGGCGCCTTGCAGCGAGAAGGCACCATCAAAGTACATCAGCCACTCTTTGCTTGTCTCCTTGACGGGGATGCTTGTCTCTGGAATTTCTTCATCTGGAGTTGGCGTCCACTCTGCTATGAACTCTGCCAATGCCCTGCTTTGGATCGTTGCAGTGCTCTCAAACTTGAGGCCAAAGCTTGATAGTTCCAATGCCCACTCGACAATCCTGCCTGTTGCTTCTGGATTCTGCAGTATCCTCTTCAGCGGAAAGCGAGTGACAACTGTGATCTCGTGTGCCTGGAAGTAATGGCGCAGCTTTCTCGAGGCCATGAGAAGGCCGAAAAGCAATTTTTGCACACCAGAGTACCTCGACCTAGCCCCCTGGAGAAGGGAGCTGACAAAGTAAACTGGGCGCTGCACCATCTTCTTCTGCACCTCCTTGCACGTCTGCGCAGATTCAACTTTGTCGGGACCAGAGCTTGTCGGAGAAGCCCCCTGCTTGTCGCTGGATTCACTTGTCGCGGTCACTGGCTCATCATCCGCCTCCCTCTCCGCTACTAACGCAGCACTAACCACTTGATTGGTTGCCGCTAGGTACAGCAGCAACTTCTCTTGTGGCTTAGGTGCGACAAGTATTGGAGTGGAGGACAGGTACCTCTTCAAGTCCTGCAGCGCGGCCTCCGCTTCCGGAGTCCATTTCATTGGACCTGCCTTTTTCAATATTTTGAAAAACGGCAGGGCACGCTCAGCAGACTTAGAGATAAACCTGCTGAGAGCAGCCACGCAACCGGCAAGCCTTGCACATCCTTGACGCGCTTCGGTGCTTCAATCTGCTCGATGGCCTTGATCTTGTCGGGGTTGGCTTCAATTCCCCGCTGAGACACAAAGAACCCGAGAAGCTTGCCGGAAGGGACTCCAAACACGCACTTCTCGGGGTTGAGCTTGAGGTTGATCTTGCGCAGATTTGCAAAAGTTTCTTCTAAACCTTGGATCAGGGTAGCCTTGTCCTTGCTCTTGACCACTATATCATCCATGTAGGCTTCCACATTTCTGTGTATCTGTGGCTCAAAAGCGACATGGACTACCCTTGCAAATGTTGAACCAGCATTCTTCAACCCAAAGGGCATCCGTATAAAACAGTATGTGCCGCAAGGGGTGATAAATGCAGTTTTTTCCTCATCTTCTTCTGCCATGAAGATTTGATGGTATCCTGAGTATGCATCAAGAAATGAAAGCAAATCACATCCAGCTGTTGAGTCAACAATCTGGTCAATCCGCGGCAAGGGAAATGGATCTTTGGGACAAGCTTTATTGACATCAGTGAAGTCTATACAAAGCCTCCATTTCCCGTTTGCCTTGCGCACGACTACAGGATTGGCCAACCACGTGGGATGGAGCACTCCTCTAACAAGGCCTCCTGCTTCCAATTTCCTGATCTCTTCTACAGTGAACTCTTGGCGCTCCACCGCTTGCTTCCTGACTCTCTGCTTGACGGGCCGCGCATGAGGACAGACGGCAAGGTGGTGCTCGATTACTTTCCTGGGAACACCGGGGATATCAGACGGTTGCCATGCAAACACGTCGACATTCGCCCGCAGGAAAGCAACGAGCACGCTTTCCTATTTGGGGTCAAGCGTGGCACTGATGGTGAAGGTACCACCAGTGCCGTCCTTCTTGGCGGGCACCTTCTTGGTCTCGGGTGGAGCTGCCATCGTCTTCTTGCACTTGCCGGTGGAGCTCGATGGTGCGTCCTCGACGGTAGCGCAGTACTCCGAAGAGGTGCGCTTGCCGGAGTGGGCACCAGAGCTCTTGCCGGACTTTGTCTTCTTCTTCCCTCCGGGAGCTTCAACGGCAAGTATGTTGTGATCAGCTGCGGCTGCCGCTTCCCACATCCACTGCTTGAGTTGGCGGTGCGAAGTATACAGTGAAGCACCACCGTCAACGCACAGGACCTCTGTGGCTTTCTGAAATTCCTGCTCATCGGCCTCATCATCATCCACGTCTTCGTCATCATCGTCGTCTTCATCCTTGTCGCGGCCACGGGGAGGCCTATCTCCTTGCCGCTGCTTGATCTTGTCGCGGCGTCCTCCCCGGCCGGGACGTTTCTTGCCGGATCCACCAGCTCCTTCCTGGGCCTTCTCCTTGTCGCGCCGCTCGTACTCAGCTTTCTGTAGCTCAACGAGCTGCTCAACCTTCTTGCAATTCTGGAGATCGTGACCCCTGGTGCGGTGGATCTTACAATACTGCTTGCCGGAGCCGTCCTACTTGTCGGCGGCCGCCACAGGCTGGGCCTCCTTGCTGGAGCCACCACCCTTAGCTTCCTTGGCGCCACCTCCGTTGCCGGACTGCTCGACAGCTAGCACTTCCTTGCCCTTCCTCCTTCTGTTGTTCCGCCGCTGGCCTTTCTTTGCCGGGGCGGCATCCTCACTGTCAGATCCTCCTGCTCCCGTATCCTCTCCGGGGAGCCTCCTCCCCTCTTCAGCGCGTGCACACTTGTCGGCCAGGGCGTAAAGCTCGCTGACGTCTCTAATCTTACACATCGCCATCTCCTCCCTCATCCTTCGGTTTCGCACGTTCTGATGGAACGCGCTGATGATCGCGGCGGGGTGGACGTCTGGGATGTTGTGTTGTACACGGCTAAATCTCTGAATGTACTTGCGCAGTGACTCTCCTTCCTTTTGGGCGAGCAGATGAAGATCGCTTTCTTGGCCATGTGGCTTGTGGCCGCCTGTAAAGGCGCCGACAAACTGATGGCACAGATCAGCCCAGGAGGATATGGAGTTGTCCGGCAAGTGCATGAGCCAGGATCTGACATTGGGCTTGAGTACCAGCGGGAAGTAGTTGGCAAGGATCTTGTCGTCCCGTCCCCCGGCAGCCTGCACCGTGATGGTGTAGATGCTGAGAAACTCCGACGGATGCGTCTTGCCGTCGTACTTCTCTGGTACGTCTGGTTTGAAATTCTTTGCGCTGGGCCACTGGACTTGCCGCAGCTCACGAGTGAACGCAGGACAACCTACCGCGTACGGCAGATCGCCTGGTTCCCCTGGCGCATGCATGTCAACAGAGGGCCCAGCGCGCTTGTCGGATTGACGTCGCGCTTCTCTTCGGCGCTTGATGCAGGTTCGAGCATCTTCTTGTTGTCGTTCATGAAGAACTTGGCGCTGGTCGCGACGAGCTCGTGGGTCCGACGACGCGGTGGAGCCGCTGTCGGGGTGGACCCGGCGAGTCGGCGACTTTGGCCTTCGTAGTGGAGAGTGCATGGATGTCGCACCTCCCCCGGTCTTGTTGCCATCGGCTCGCGTCCGGCTGTCCTGCCTTGGCAGCGAGGTGCTTGGTTGCCGCGCAGTGTCGCCGTTGGCGAAGCCGATGAGGCTCTGGATAGTGGCCCTCCATTCGTCGGTCTTGTCCGCCGTCGGAGGGTAATCCAGGAGTAGCTGGGCCCGCGCCAAAGCTTCCGCCGGCGTGGTGGGCGGCAGAGGTGAACGGTGCGAGGAGCGGGACATGCTCGGACTCCTAACCAAGTTAGAAGGAGCAGTGTCCCGTCCAGGCGACCGCACCTCACTGGGGCCAGCATGCTGGCGTGCATGCTGGTCTTGAACGCCACGCGAACCACCAGCTTGATCTTCGGCCAGCGGACGTATGGTGCGGCGAACGCTATGATGCTGCTGGTCCCGCGCCTCCTGAGATGGGCGTGGTGGGCGTATGGACGCCGAGGTCTGCGCGGCCTTGTCCTTGGACTTGGCAGCGTTGTGGGCACCCTCGTCGATGCCCATTCTTCCGCCGGCGTCCACTCCACCGTTCGCCTGCTCCGGAGGTGGTGGAAGCGACGCAGACGGGGCTGTTGCCCCCGAAGCCTTCTTCTTCGGTGGCATGTCGGTGAAGACGATGAAGATTTAGCTCGCGTGCACGCCGGATCGGGTTCGCACGATCTTGACGCCCCCTACCTGGCGCGCCAGAGATGTCGGGGAGGCTGATTCCACCAACACCTATGGGGACAGGGCCCCTTTCGGTTCGGTGTGGGGCGGAGGTCGCACAAAGAGCGGATCGAGGCGGTACACGCGAGCGGTTTTTACCCAGCTTCGGGCCGCACGGATGCGTAAAACCCTACTGCTGCTTGTTTGTGTGTATTGAATTCTTGCTCAGGAGCGATGGACGCTGCCAGACTGAGCGTGAGAGTGTTCCTGGTGCTTCTGAATGAGCCGAACTGGCCGAACCTCCCTACCTCTTCTACGTTGCGCCTGGGCCTCCTTTTATACTTTCAAGGGGTCACCGACAGGGGGCAACGTAGACAAGAAGGGTAAAAATGGAAAAGGATGCGGTAGGTGCAGCTACCGCTACTGTGGATACAATGCACTGTACGTAACTCTGACGGCAGGGGACAAGGGCATTAAATGCCTGTCTGAGTTGCCTAAACAGTGCAAAAAGTGACCGTTAGGAGCGCCACCGTTTGCCACGATGGCCTTCTCTTCATCCCCGCTTGCCACCTCGCACCCCTAGCTGCACAGCCTCCTGCCACGTGTGCTTGGGAGAGTCCTAGAGCGACACGCTAGCAGGTGTGCTGGAGCGCGGGCACGAAGTGGGGGTTTTCCAGCGGCAAGCTCCTTGCCGCGGTCGTCGTCTTGTCGTGTTTGGGAGCTTGTCACTCGCCGGGCCTTGCCGGGACGCAGGGCGCGTCACGGCAAGCTTTCTTGGTATGCCTTGAGTGGCCTTCCCGGCAAGCTCCTCTTGCCGGGGTCTTGTCTCTTCCCGGCAAGATCCTCTTGCCGGGGCCTGGGTTGGCCTTCCCGGCAAGCTCCTCTTGCCGGGGCCTTGGTTTGAGTACTTTGTTCTTGAATGGTCTTCGAGGGAGCCACGGAGGGTCTTGGCGGTCACCCGGCAAGCCTTGCCGCGGGGCGCTGCAACTGCCCGTGCACGAGTTCGGGATACTAGGGTACCCCTACTCTAGTACACCGACAGACGGGCGACTAGGAAATTCATGAGAATAATGGTAATTATCCTTTTACCACCTTACATATTAGGTTCTGATCAACGAAGTCTACTACATTCTAGTCGCATTCATAAATGATTCATGGTCCATTTTGCAGAGAGAGCAACACAAGCTTGCGGCCGAGAGCGACTCGTCGACGTAGTCGTCAGCGAAGTACAAGTTGGACACTCCTTTCAACCGTGCCATGAACATAATGATGGGACACCCGCCCGGCCAGCGGCCGCAATATGGATGTGTGCACGGCGCCGGGGATGGCTCCACGTGGAAGTACTATCTTAGAGAGGACCCCGAGGCCAAAAGACAGAGAAAGAAGTTCATCAAGTGACTATCAACGAGAAGGTGGCGCGGGCAATGGAGAAAGCAAAAGCTGAGACCAAAGCTGAGATAATGGCTGCCTGTAGACATGATATGGCGGTTGCCTTTACAAGCTTGATTCCAACTGTGGTCACATGGGCGCAACAAAACCCAAATGCACCACCAAGTGATTTTACCATGCCCAGCTTCACCGGGAGCAACACAATGAACACCGGACCCATACCCGTACCTAGTATGGCAACTGCACCCACACCCGCATCGCACCCGCACCCGCACCTCCTCCAGCACCTGCTCCTGCACCCAGCTGTCATAGCAGCCCTAGCTCTGTCTCTGGCTTGAATGCCGGGCCGTCGACATTGGCTGAGCTCGAAGCCCTCACGGTAAATACGTGTCGCACCTTCATCAACTCAACTAATTAATTAATCTTTAGTTGCTGTTCTTTTTGGATATCTGACGCCGCACATATACGTCTTTGTAGGCTAACTCACTCCGCGCACCCTCCTTTACCACACGAAGGGTTGGTTGGTGGATGTGGGGAAGGGTACTATAGTGAAGCCCAAGGATCGATTGTTCCACCGCCGGCATATGCCTGATAATGCCTTAAGGGTCTCCGTGGCAAGTGTGAAAGTGGGCTACGAGGGTTTCTCTCGTCCGATACAAACTGATGGAGAGGATGACGAGACCCCCACGCAGCTTGGCCAATGCAAAAATTGGCCTATTCTGTGGCCGAAAAATCTTCTTCGTGTCGCGGTGGCCGGGAGCACACCAATGGGACCTCAGGAAGGTATGACCACAACCCCTCTTACACAAGTACAACCATCGTCTGTGCTGCTTGCTGAGATCGAGAGACAAGAGGAAGGAGGGCCATCCGTTCCGGCAAATGATGCCATCTACCCCATGGAAGAGGATATGGATGATGACATGGAGGAGGCCGAGGACCCTCTCCAGTATATCAATACCGCCTATGACATGGAAGTAACATTGAGTCAACCATATGAATATGAGATGCATGTACCAGAGCCGGAACATCCTCGGGAGTGCAAGAAGTCTTTGTTCATGCAATCCTCGCAGGACATGCCTCCAGATGCTGGTTCCACCCAAGCTCAACTACTTAGCCAGAGTCGTCCAATGCTGAGCCCGGCAACACTAGGGGTGGTGCTCAGGGAGGGTCTGACAGACCCACCAGCACCTCAGCCCACTAAGAAGCAGATGAAGAGACCGACGGCGAGAAAATCCAATAAAGTTTAGAATGTTGGTTCTAGCAGCCAGCTGCCTTTGACCAAGGTTGATAGTGTACCGATGAAACATGCGCCATTAATGCATGTCACGGGAGAGCCAATGGTACCGGCGAATGCACTAGCTACCATAACAGGGGATCTCAGGAGACTCCATGACCATGTGCTTTCGATAGAGAGAAGCCTCCTCACCTCGGATGATCTAGGATACCCACTTTATACGGTTCATGTGCCGAGCATTTGCAAGATGTACGTCCACACATGCCCCGTGGACCTCTTCTTCCTGAGGTTTGATTACATCTTCCAGATGTTTCAAATGAGGACACTCGATTTTACGTTCGTCCGCCTGTATGCGTTGCACATGAACTACATCATCAGGGGAGAGCAAGTCGCCGGTCTTGCGGTCACGGACCCATACTGCATGCATGAGGGCTTCTTGTCAATCAATGATGCCAACCGTCAATATACGAGTCAGTACATCGAAGAATTCTTGGTCAGCAATAAGGACAAAGAAACGATCCTCCTACCTAACCATCCCGGGTAAGTCATCTGCAGATAGCACTACAACACATACATCCTTTCGTGCATTTCAATAATTACTTTGGACGCATGGAGGCTAACTTGATCGTGTATTTTGCGCAGTGCGGGGTGTTGTGTCGTTCTCATCATTCTTTACCCTCGTTACTCCCATGCTCTATATTTGGACCCATCGAAGAACATCCAGATGAAAGATTACACACACATAAAGTATGTTCTGGACAGAGCTATGTTGGGCTTCAACATGCGGGGTGGCTCCATCCAAAACAAAAAACAAATAAGGCCGGGGTCTGTTTCGGCCACAAGACTGACTTCTGTTGCATTCAGCAACCGACAAGAAGTGAGAGCGATGGATTCTACGTCATCCATCTAATGATGGACTACAGAAGGGATGTGCAATCACTTTGCATGAAATCTTCATCCGATACCCATATCTAGAGATGGGTCGAAGCCTTTGGAGCCATATCGGATAATCGACTTCGAAATTATTTGTACCGGATCCAGCAGGAAATTGCGTCAATCATCATGAAAGATGTCCTCGAAGAGAATGGGATGTTCTATGGTGGCCAAATATCGCGAGCAGACGTCCGAACCCGCATTGCCCTACAACGTTAGGACATGACGCCTTTCACTAAGCTTTGGTCCGTCCTCCCAAATAGGGACAGATGGGAAGAGTGCACTGCTTAAAAAGAATGTGTCTATTTAGTTACTTGTTACTTTCTCTGTATGACGAAACTTCGAATGTCTCAGTACGATGAAACTATTAGATGTATGGTGCCGCGCTCTAGTTAATTATTTTCGGTATGATGAAATTTGTTAACTATGTTTACTATATATGTTGCTTCTATTTCATAACTGTTTCGTTCAATTCGCTTCATGATATATATATATATATATATATATATATATATATATATATATATAAGGTGGGTCTATTATGATAACACCCTTAAGAGTCTTATTCTGCTAACACCCACCGCCGGAACCCCACAGATTGGAAGAACAAAAACAAGAAACTTGCCCCAGCCGACCAACCCCACGCACCCCACCCCCATTGAACCCACGTTCTTCCCTGGTCAATCCCCAACCCACCTCTCCCCGATGCCCACGGCCCAGCGCCACCACCCCCAATCGCTCCCCAATCCCCACCCCCACGAGCATGCCGCTCCGGTGCGGTGTAGGATCCGGATCGGGCTCAGCACCCCAGCCGCCCCACTCCTCCTTCCTCTGCCCCCTCATCCCAACCTTCCTCCAACTCCACCGGCAACCACGGCAGCCGCCGAGGTCACCGTGGCCCTCTCCTCCCTAGATCCGGCGAGCCCCCCATGGCCCTCTCCTCCCTGCACCCCACCGCGACCGGCCCGCGGCCTTCCTCCCCTCGCCGGTGAGCTGCGGTGTTCCTCCACCGACAGATCCAGGCCACGGCGGCCCCCCTCACAATGCCCCGTCGCCAGATCCGGTGGCCCACGCTGCCCCTCCGCCTACCAGCAGGCGCGGCCTCCCCGTCCACTCGACGGCTACCACGGGATGGCTGGCGGTCTCCCATGGCCTTCTCCCACCTCTGTACTCGCCGGCCGCCGCACCCACAAGCCATCGGTGGCGGTACCGTGCAGTCCACTGCATTTGTGCACACAGCACACCCATTCTGCAGGCTGAAGAACTTGCAACATTCTACTTGTCGTCCAGGACTTGAACGCGAGGACGCAGATGTACAAGGCGGAAACTCCGACGTAGGTCACGCTGACCGCCTACAAGGACAATACCTTCGAGTTTGTGGTGAAGTCGCCGTCGGTCTCATGGTTCCTCAAGAAGGCGGCGGGCATCGAGACGGCGAGCAGCCGGCCGGGCCACAACATCATCATGGTGACGTCCCTCTCGCTCTGGCATGTGTACGAGATCGCCAAGCTGAAGCAGGCCGACCCGTTCTGCAAGCACATGTCTGCTCGAGGCCCTGTGCAAGTAAGTCCATCATCGGCACGGCCAAGTCCATGGGCATCTAAATTGTCAAAGATCTCTGAATGTTGCTTTCATCGATTTGCTTTGTTTTTTAACTGACTGGAAGGCTAGAAGGAAGTAGAGCAGATTTCTTTGCAAGGAGAAAGAAACTTGGCTGCTCTATCTATTCTATCCCAAGTGGTTGGCTAATAAGTTTGTTGGCACATCATGGTGCCATCTGTTTTTCATCCAACGGCTCAGTGACAGAGTGCCTTCAACTGAAACTGGAAAACAAAACAGGCACCTGCCTGACGAATTGCGGCCCTGTACTCTTCTCCACCTACCGATGCATGTGTGCTTGCTGTAGATTTCATTTTTATTTGTTGCACGAGCCTTTCTTTTCAAACGAATGAATCTTTGGTCACATTAGATAAGAACCACCACATCTCTGGCAATATTCTTTCTAATCTATATATGCTTTCCTGTTTCTCCTCTGCTAGTACATCACAAGGTGAAGTGTCTTCAGGATTACTTTGGTGCCAATTTGCTTGGTTTCATCACAAGGTCAAGGTGAAGTGTCCGCTCCTCGCACCTCTACCTCGCCACCGACGAGAACGCAACACAGGAGGATCCCTCTCGAGTGGCTTGGAGTACCATGGTTGGCTGTGTGCGTGCAGTTCCGAGGGCGTCGACATGTCGTTCACATTTTTTTGTTTTGGAAAAAAAAAATCTCTAGTGCAGTGCTGTTCGATTTATTTGTTTCCGAAAAGAAGTCTGGTGCACTGCACTTTGCTTTTTTTAGAAGGCATGCAGTACAGTTTTACTATTTGCTTTCATGCCGGCCAGATTACTGGATTTTAGCAGAAGATGAGAGAACATAAAAAAACACGTGTATATATAGTATTGATTTTTTCTGTTCATTGTGAAGACGCTTATTGTTCACATTGTAAAAAAACCAAAGAAGACGGTTCATTGTAAAATTTCCTAGGGAAACAAAAAGAAAAGCAATGTGGTTCGCTTTCAGTAGTGATGCCGTTCATTTTTGGTAGTACCATGGATCATTTACGACCAATATGAAGTACAAAAATTGTGTCAGAGAAAACATTTTTCTAATGTGGTTCACTTTTGATACTCGTGTGGTTCACTTGCCCTCGTCTTTGAGGTCCACTCGTTCATAAAAATGTTGAAAAAAAGACAACAAAAACTCATATGAGAAAAATAACGTTCGACAAAAAAAAATATGCAGCTCGCTTGCCCGTCCGATGCAGTGTGGTTTTCATTCTGAAGCAGTGCAGTCGATCGTGTGATGTTATTCATTCCGCAAGTGCAAAAAAATTGTTACGGAAGCGAAAAAAAGTAATGCGGTCCACTTCTTTATAGTGTTGTGGTTCATTTACACCCGATGTGAAGTGCACTATACTTTCACGTATTTGAAAAAAATGACGTTTGAATAAAAGAAACCATATCGTTCTCTTACCCGTGTGATGCAGTGCAGTTTTTCATCTGATGCAGTGCGGTTTTCAGTCGGATGAAGTACCCACGTCGATTTGGGTGTCGCGAAAAACAAAGTGTCCACATTTCGGTAAATTTGAAATTTCTCTTAAACCGTAAAGAATTAGAGAGAGTGTTCTACATGAAAGAGTTGCGTATTGTCGATATCTTTCCAACGACATATCATTTGAATCATTCCGACCAACGGTTTGCAAAAATTTCACGAAAAATGGCCGCTGCCACTCGTCGTCCGCCGCACAATTTTCAAAATTAATTTAAAACCGTAAGGAATCTGAAAACAAGTTCTACATACGAAAGTTGCGCCTTGTTCATAGCTTTCCAACGGCGTATCACACGCCTCATTTCGACAAGCGGTTCAAAAACTGGAGCAAAAACAGTATCGAATTTTTTTTAAAACATGAAAAACAGACTTCCGCGATTTAGTAAATTTGAAACTGCTCTTAAACCGTAACGAACTAGAGAAAGATTTATTTATGTAAAAGATGCGCCTCGGTGATATCTATCCAACGGCATATCATTTGCTTCATTCCGACAAGCAGTTTAGAAAATAACACGAAAAAACGCTCGCTGCCACTCATCATCCGCCACACTATTTTCAAAACTGCTCTTAAACTGTGTGAAATCTCGAAAAGTGTTCAACATGTCGAAGTTGCGCCTAATCCATAGCTTTTCAATGGTATATTACATGCCTCATTCCGATAAATGGTTAAAAATTAGAGCGAAAACAGTACCGAAAAAATAATGCGTGCAGTTTTTTTCGACGAGAAGTTCACTAGTCTCTATTGCAGTGCTCGTCGTCAAAATGATGCAGTGCGCTTCTGTTGAGCGTGCAGTGCCGAAGTGGTGTGTAGAATAGTTATTCTGCTAATATTAGCAGAATAGACCGTCTGTATATATGTATATATATATATATATATATATATATATATATATATATATATATATATATTTGTGTGTGTGTGTGTGCATCTCTGACAGGTATATAGATTAATGATGGCGAGGAAGTGGTATGACGTGCATGTAGGGCATGTTCTGGGCGTGTATGATGAGTGGCCAGAGTGTGAGTCCCAGGTCTCTGGCTTCTCCGACGGAAGCCAGAAAGGGTTTGATAGCAGAGTGGAAGCCGAAGCTAGTTACTTGAGATTCATGGCACAACAGGGGATTCAGAACTAGCGCCGCTGCAAAAACTACTACATAATACCGCTTTTGATCATCGTGATCGCTCTGATCTCATATGTCATAGTTTAGGTAGATGATGAAACATGTGTCTACGGTGACAATGTAAGAGACATGTGATCATTAACTTGTATTGCTATTTCGAGATGATGATGAGATCAACATCATTTGAGTTGAGACTATGTTATACCACTTCAATGATGATGATGAGACATTCCTTTTTCATATAGTTTTAGTGTGTGTGTGTCTGTTGTAATTGTATAAAACATATAAAATACGAATACAGCAACATAAAAAGAAAAGAAAATACTAGCAGTTGCGTGGGGTATTGGAGTAGTAGCAGCGCAGCCCTACCAGTAGCGTTGGTTGCAGGGGCACGCTACTAGTAATAGCAGTAGCGATGGAGAGAGGCGCGCTACTACTTGATATATATAGCAGTACCGCTGGTTCAAACAAGCGCTACTACTAAAAATAGCTGTAGCGTTGTAGCAGTAGCGCGCCTGCCCGCGCTACTAATAGCCAAAAAACCAGTGCTACTGGTAAGGGTTTTCCTAGTAGTGGCCACTTCAGAGCCGTCAAGACTCGCTTGATAAAAGACTCCATCATCAAACTCTATAAAAATATTCGGATCCTCGAGGAAGCTGGGGTCTTCGTTGCGAGCATGGTCCTCTAGCTATGGGGAGGGGCAATGGACATTTTCGACTACCTTCCGCCATGTCTGTTTTAAGACGACCAGAAGAATTTGATTAGCGCATCTTGATTATGACGTAGGGCAATATTGATAATCGAAAACTTACCCATTCAATGGGGTTATACATGGAAAAACCTTCCCAACAATTTAAACGGATGAATTCTTCTCTCTTCCCCTTAACAGATCTGCTAGAATTGCGGCCAGAGCCACTGGGGTATCCGGGCCCTCGTGCTTATAGCGAGATGTATCGTCTTCCCCGTTGTAACACCATAAAGGGGTCACTCTGGGTTGAAGGGGCTGGATGCATCGCTTTACCGCGACGGCCATAACTTTGATTAAAGAGAGTCCGGAGTGGACAAGTAATCTGACCTTGCTAACTAACCTCATTACTTCCACACTATCTTCTTGCTTGGGGCTCCGGGGTCGCCAATTGAGTCGTTTCTTCAAAGGAGCACTGGAAATTTCTGGATGTCCATGCCGAACTGGGTACGGAAGAGGAACGTCCTCAATATAAAACCATTCCGAACTCCATTCTTCGTATTCCTTCTTGGGAGTTCCGATAGGGTAGCCTGATCTGGCTATGCGCCAAACTTCGGTGCCGCCCACTTCAAATATAGAACCACCTTGATGGTGAGGTACGAGGCAAAAGACCTTTCTCCATACTTCAAAATGAGCCTCGCAGCCTAAGAACAATTCACAGAGAGCGACAAAACTCGAAATGTGCAGGATAGAACCTGGTGTGAGGTTGTGCAGCTGGATCCCATAGAATTCTAATAGACCTCTGAGGAAGGGGTGGATTGGGAATCCTAAGCCTGTCAGAAGAAACGAGACGAAGCACACCCTCTCATCCTTGTTGGTGTTGGGGAAGTTCTCTGCTAGCACATCATTGCCAATCGAGGCCAATCCCGTCTGCACGAAGACTAGATCTGCGGGAGGAAGATATCCTTGCATTTAAAGTCGATTCAGCTGAAGGAGAGACAAGCCAATCACCCGCTTGAGGGCCATGAGGGCGCAAGGAAGAGCCAGGAGCACTCGCCATGTTTTGAAGTTTTTTCATGGTTTTCTCTGATGCTCTTTGCACGATATGGGATGGCCTTGGGAGATCTGACCACCTTATATAGATGCCACCCTTACCTAGTAAGTGGTTTGTTTGTACAAAAATTATGGACCATTCACATTCACTGGCGCGTCGAAATCGAGGCGACGACATGGAGGAATAGTAAAGGCAGAACATGGAGGTCAAAACCAGACTGTCGTCAGTCCGGAGTGTGATGAAGAACCCGCCTTGCAAAGCCGAAGACATAAGCCGGATAGTACATCGTCATTGAAGGCAAGTTCGGGGGCTACTGAGGGAGTCCTGGATTCGGTGGTCCTTAGGTGTCTGGTCTATTCGATATGGGTAGGACTGATGGGCCGTGAAGATAAAGCAGAAGACTATCCCCCGTGTCCGGGTAGAACTCCTATATGAATGGATGGCAAGTGTGGTGTCCGGATGTACTGTTTCCTTCTTTTGTAAACCGACTTTGTACAACCCTAGGCCCCTCCGATGTGTATATAAACCGGAGGGTTTAGCCCGTAGAGGCTATCAGAACAATCATAGGCTAGACAGCTAGGGTTTAGCCATTACGATCTCGAGGTAGATCAACTCTTGTAACCCCTATACTCATCGAATACAATCAAGAAGGATGTAGGGTTTTACCTCCTTTACGAGGGCCCAAACCTGGGTAAAAATTGTGTCCCCATTGTCCCTCGTTACCATTGATCCTTAGACTCACAGCTTGCCCCCCTACCCGAGATCTGCCGGTTTTGACACCAATAGCAACCCGTAGAGGAGTGCTTCGTGCTCAGCTTTGTTATTCGAGGAAGCAAAGTGAATCTGGAAGACATAACTGAGTTTATCGCCTCATGGGGACAACAGGACGACTCCAGCACCAGAGCCATTCAACATCTTACATCCACCAAAGAACATAGTCCAGTGTTCCCAGTGAACCTAAGTCGGTTGTTGTTGTCCAATCTACTCGGCCAAGAAATCTATGGCAGGTTGAGATTTGATCGCCTTCTTCGCTTCAAACTTGATATCCACAGGGAGAAGTTCAATTGCCCACTCAGCCACTAGACCAGTTGCATCTTGGTTGTTCATGATTTTAGACAAAGGAGCGCCATTGACGACTGATATCGAGCGGTCTTGGAAATAATGTGTAACTTTCTTCACAGTCAAATAAATTACATAAACAAGCTTCTAGTAGTGCGGATACCTCTGCTTGGATGGAGTCAAGACTTCAGAGATGTAGTACACTAGGCGTTGAACTTTGTAGGCCTTGCCTTCTTCTTCTTACTCCACTATGAGCACTGTCCTGACAACCTGACCAGTAGATGCGATATACAAGAGTAGAGGCTCTTTGCTGTTCGGAGCAGCAAGCACCGGCTGGGTGGAAAGTAGGGCTTTCAGCTCCACAAACGTTGCTTCAGGTTCGGGAGTCCACTTGAACGTATCAGACTTTTTCATCAGTCAGAAAAGAGGCAACGCCTTTTCACCAAGACGTGACATGAATCGACTCAATGCAGCAAGACAACCTGTGAGCTTATGAATGTCATGCACATGCACATGGTGTTTCATTCGAAGAATTGCACCAATTTTCTCAGGATTAGAAGCTATCCCTTGTTCGGAAACAAAAAAACCGAGTAACTTTCCTCTGGGTATTCCAAATGCACACTTGAACGGATTCAACTTAATGTCATACCTTCTCAGATTGGCGAAGGTTTCAGCGTGGTCGGTCAGCAGGTTGAAACCTTTGCGTGACTTAACCATGATATCATCCATATACGCCTCCACATTCCGACCAATCTGCGTGAGCAGTCACTTCTGAATCATGCGCATGAATGTGGTGCCAGCGTTTTTTAGACCGAAAGGCATGGTGACATAGCAAAAACACCCGTATGGGTGATGAAGGCCATTTTTATTTCATCTGGCCCATACTATCAGATCTGATGGTATCTGGAATACGCATCAAGAAAAGACAAACGCTCACATCCCCCGGTCGAGTCGACTATCTGATCGATGCAAGGGAGCAGAAAATGATCCTTCGCGCAGGCCTGATTGATATGCTTGAAGTCAATGCACATACAGAGTGGATTATCCTTCTTAGTGACCATGACGATATTGGCGAGCCACTCGGAGTGGTATATCTCGCGGATGAACTCAGCGGCCAGGAGCTGAGCCACTTCCTTTGCCAATCGCCTTCCTCTTCTCCGCGGCGGACCGATGAAGATGTTCCTTGATAGGTTTAGCTTTGGAGTCGATGCTCAAATGATGCTCAGCCAGCCCCCTGGGTACACCTGGCATGTCTGATGGTTTCCATGCGAAAATGTCCCAATTCTCACAGAGGAACTAGATGAGCGCGGCTTCCTATTTGCTTCGAGTGTCGTTGAGATGTGGGTTGGACCAGCTGTGGGATCTTCTGGGTGAATGTGAACTAGTTTCGTCTCGCTGACCGACTGAAATGCAGACTTAGAAGCAGGCTTCTTGGAATAGAGCAAATCACTCGGATCAGCATTCTTATTGTATTCTTCCAGTTCCACCACTGCCATTTGCTCGTCAGCGATCTTGGACCCCTTCTGGAGGCATTCCTCAGCACTCTGTCTGTTCCCAGTGACCGTGATCACACCTTTGGGCTCGGTCATCTTCAACTTGAGATACACGTAACATGGACGGGCGATGAAACCACCATATGTCGGCCTGCCTAGAATTACATGATAGGCACTGTGGAAATCCACCACTTCGAATGTCATTTTTTCCTTGTAGAAATTCTTTGAATCACCGAAAACCACATCCAAAGCAATCTGCCTGAGTGATTTTGCTTTCTTTCCTAGGATGACTCTATGGAACTGCATGTTGCCCTCACTGAGTCGGGACATCGGAATTCCCATCCCTTGGAGGGTTTCTGCATATAGAATTTTCAAACCACTACCACCATCCATGAGAACTTTACGTAGTCGAGTGCCTCCAATGACTGGGTCGACCACCAAAGCTTGTCACCCGGGGGTAGCAACATGAGATGGGTGATCCGATTGGTCGAGGGACATAGGAGTCTTTGACCACTTGAGGTATGTTGTAGTTGCCGAAGCAACCATGTTCACCTCTATATTGATGACTTTCAGTCGACTTTTGCTCTCAACATCAGCAAATATCACCAAAGTTGCATTGACCTTCGGGTAATCATCTATCTTTTCTTGATGTTCATCCTTATCAAAGCCTTTCTCACTCCGTTGTCCTTCACAGAACTGCTGTATAAGGAATATGCACTGTCAAGTGGTGTGTTTAGGCAAAATCAAGTTGCCTTCTTCATCTTTCTTCCTGTGTATGGGACACGGTAAATCCAGGACGTCCTGGCCCGACTGATCCTTCATCTTCTTGGGTGCCCACTGTCCATTTTGCTTTCCCTTGAACTTCCCTTGGGTATTTACCACTGCAGCTTCAGTCTGGCCTGTGGCTTCAACCTTGCGTTTATGCTTCCGACAGGGATTTCCGCCCCCAGCATCGGGGTCGACTGTCTTCCCTTTGCCATTATGGAGTCGGTCTTCTTCTTCACCATTCATGTATAGAGTGGCTATTTCCATCATCCAATCCAGAGTCATAGCCCCGGAGCTACCAAACTTCAGTGTGAGCTCTCTCTACCGTATGCCTTCCTTGAAAGCGCATACTGCTTGGTGTCGGTGTCAAAACCGGTAGATCTCGGGTAGGGGCGCCCAAGCTGTGAGTCCAAGGATCAATGGTAACAAGGTACAATGGGGACACGATGTTTTAGCCACGTCCAGGCCCTCTTAAAGGAGGTAAAACCCTACGTCTTGCTTGATTGTATTCGATGAGTATAGGGGTTACAAGAGTTGATCTACCTTGAGATCGTAATGGCTAAACCCTAGATGTCTAGCCTATGATTATTCAGATAGCCTCTATGGACTAAACCCTCTGGTTTATATACACACCAGAGGGGCCTAGGGTTGTACAGAGTAGGTTTACAAAAGATGGAAACAGTACATCCGGACACCAAACTTGTCGTCCACGCACACATGAGTCCTACCCAGACACGGGAGATAGTTTTTCTGCTTCATCTTCACGGCCCATCAGTCCGGCCCATATCGAATAGGCCAGACACCTGAGGACCCCTGAATCCAGGACTCCCTCAGTAGCCCCCGAACATGCCTTCAATGACGATGTAGTATCCGGCTTATGTCTTCGGCTTTGCAAGGCGGGTTCTTCAACATACTCCGGATTGACAATAGTCCGGTTTTGTCCTCCATGTTCTGCCTTTATGATTCCTTCCTGTCGTCACCTCGATTTCCATGGGCTGGGCGAATGTGAATGGTCCATTATTTTTTACAAATAAGCCCCTTACCCTGCACGGGCGGCATCTATATAAAGAGGTCAGATCCCCAAATTCCATCCCACATCGCACAAAGAGCATCGGAGCAAACCACAAAAAACTTCAAAACATGGCGAGCGCCCCTAGCTCCTCCTCGTGCCCTCATGACCCTCAAGAGGATGATTGGAGAAGCTGCTCAGTGTCCTACCTCCAACTGAGTCGACTTAAGATGCAGGGATATGTCACTCCCATAGATCTAGTCTCCGTGCGGGCCGGATTGGCCTCGATTTGCAATGATGCACTAGCAGAGAATTTCCCTAACCCCAAAAAGGAGGAGAGGGTGTGCTTCGTCTCGTTTCTTTTAAGGGGCTTAGGATTCCCAATACACCACTTCCTTAGGGGTCTATTGGAATTCTGTGGGATCTAGCTGCACAACCTCACGCCAGGTTCTATCCTACACATTTCGGGTTTTGTCACTCTTTGCGAACCGTTCTTAGGCTACGAGGCTCATTTCGAACTATGGAGAAAGTTCTTTTACCTCGTGCCTCACCATCAAGGTGGTTCTATATTTGAAGTGGGCATCATTGAAGTTTGGCGCATAGCCGTATCAGGCTACCCTATTGGAACTCCCAAGAAGGGATCCAAAGAATGGTCTTCAGAATGGTTTTATATTGAGGATGTTCTGCTTTTGGACCTAGTTCGGCGTGGACTTCACGAATTCTCCAGTGCTCCTTTGAAGAAACTACTCAATTGGCGCCCCCGGAGCCCCAAGCAAGAAGACAATGCGGAAGTAATGAGGTTAGTTAGCAAGGTCAGATTACTTGCCCACTCCGGACTCTTGATAATCGAAGTTATGGCCATTACGATAAAGCGATGCATCCAGCCCTTCAGTCCAGATTGCCCCCTTAATGGTGTTACAACAGGGAGGATGACGCGTCTCGCTATAAGCGCGAGGGCCCGGATACCCCATCTGCTCTGGCCGCCATTCTGGCAGATCTTTATAAGGGGGAGAAAGAAGAATTCATCCGCTTAAATTGTCGGGAAGGTTTTTCCATGTACAACCCCGTTGAATGGGTAAGTTGTTGATTATCAACATTGCTCTACCTTGTTATCAAGATGTGCTTATCAAATTATTCTGGTTGTCTTAGAGCAAACATGGAGGAAGGTAGTCGAAAATGTCCGTTGCCCCTCCCCTCAGCCAGAGGACCATGCCCGCAACGAAGACCCCAGCTTACGCGAGGATCCGGATATATTTATAGAGTTTGATCATGGAGTCTTTTATCAAGCGACCCTTGACGGCTCGGAAGTGGCTATTACGGCCGACTACCCCGACCTTCTCCTTTTCTCCAACGTAAGTGCTTGGAAATCATCCTCAAAAAGAGAATCCCCCACTCATGCCTCACCCATCACACTGAATCGTGCTTTATATGATCGGCGCTCAGCGAGCCGTACCCAATCGAGAGCGGACCCTAGGAAGGTAGCATCTATGCAGGGTGAGCCTTCAAAACGAAAGGAATCCGGGAGCGTCGTCTAACCCCCTCCATCATCAAAGAGGTATAAGCTTCAATATGTCATATCCCCCCCCATCTTATTCTAGGAGGAGCACACGGCGAACCGCGTCCAAAGTCCCAGATAGTCGAGAATCAGCTAATCCGGCACCGGGCTCATCGACCTGGATGAGAGCCAATACGGATGCGGCGCCAACTCATCCACCTCATGAGGATTCGGATGATGTATCCGTCACAAATTCCGACATGGAGAGCATGATGAATCATCAACGACTGAAAGAGACCCGGTGCGCTCTAGCCTTTACTGAGATGGAATTTACCGCCCTCAGCACCGTGGATACATATATCTGAGCCGCCCGGGATTGACTTACTAGAGTTGCTCACTTGTTTTTAAAAGGTATACAGGTAACAGTTTGTGTAAATTTAATAGATATATGCCAGTAGCTCCCAAGACCTGAAGCAGTTTAGACCAACCAATTTAAGGATCGTTATGACCGTAGGTTCTCAAAGAAAAGAACAACACGCTGTCCCGGGAGCTTGAAACAAGCCAGACAAAGCTAAATGCCACCACCTCAGAGCTAGAGAAAATGAAGAAAGTCACGATGACCAGTGACCAAAAGAACAAACTGGAGGAGGAAAGGGATAAACAAACTGAAGAGATAAAGAGCTTAAAGGCTCAATTATCAGACGCACAAAAAGAGAACAAAAAGTTGAAAGGTGGCATATTCGGCATGACCTTTGACCAATCAAGGGACTCATATAATCCCATAATACGGAATGTTATAATGTTGTTCTTACATGTCTGTTAACCGGACGTCCTGAAGAAGAAGTATCCGGATTGCGAGGTGACATTCTAAAAGAGCTGTCTATAGTGCATGAGCGGGCCCAAAAAGCCATGAAGAGTATGGTCAAAGCCTTATGGCCATCCGATGCACCTCCAGAAAGTATGGAGGGGTTGGCAAACCTGTTCAAAGGTTCTCGACGCTGTTTTGAGCTATGTAAGGCGCCAGCATGCCGGGAAGGTGCACGAGAGGCACGAGAGATGGTGAAAACGTGCTACACCAGGCTCGATCTGAATCATATGGCTCGAGTTGGACCTCAGGGACCGGACGGAAAAGAGATTCCCGTGAACTTGGTATATGACCAAGTGATGATAGTTGCGATATATTCGCAAGAAGACTGTAGCTTAAACAGTCTCATAGATGACATAGATAAAGAGTAGGCGTTCGATTCCATGTACCAATGTACTTTATCATCGAACTGATCTCCAACCGAACATGTCAAAATTTGTCATCGCGGGCCTTTGGCTTCAACCTTCAAACCAAGAAGTTAGAGTGTTTCCGGATACCATGTTAGAATGTAATAAACATTCAGTATGTCTGGAAACAAGGCAATCCGGTCATATTGCTCAAACAGACCAAAATTGTCCGGGGAGGTATGTTATATTACTATTTAACATAAGAAACATCTTCTAGGGAAAATAGTTCCGTTAAGCTCCTTTCATTGGGCCGGCATGCTTAATTATGCATGCCTAGGCTTTAATCCGAAGTATGGGCAGCCTATCCCATATTTGTTAGAAGAATTACGTAAATGTAAACATTCTGTCGTTGCTTGCCGACCAATTATTCCCTTAAGAACGCTAGCTTCCGGCTTCACCAGTCTAAGGTACAGATCTGGACGACCCAGTTGTAGCAATCGCAGAGGTACTCCCTTTACACCCTAACCGAACAATCGGGAACGTAGGGTATAAGCACAGGAGCGAGGCAACCCAACTTGGCAAAAACGTAAGTCATAGAGGTGCATATAATAGCAAAAGATGTATAGAAAAAACGATGTAGACAATGTAAGCAATGAGCTTTTAATAATAAGCTTCGTCAAAGAAGCCCCCAGTTATAGTGGGGTGTATACATTCAAAGATATGTATCCCTAACAGTTTGGTAGATCCGAACATACCCTGGGATATAAAAAGTAAAAAATAAGAAGGAGAGGAGAAGAGGAACCTAGTTAAAGTAAAAATAAAAATAGTGCGACCGAACTATCCGTAGAATCGTCAGAGGTGAGCAACATTCCATGGATTCGGCTCAAGGCGATTATCCGATGCATTACGAAGGCGATAGGCTCCTCCTGTGAGAACTTCATCTATGATGAAAGGGGCCTCCCATTTTGGTTTGAGCTTATCCTTCCTCTCTGGGAGACGTAAGAAGAGGTCGCCGATGTTATATGTCTTGGCCCGCACTTCTCTGCTTTGGTATCGCCCGGCCTGATGTTGATAAAATGGGGAACGGGCTTTTGCAATATCACGCTCCTCTTCAAGGCAATCTATTTCATCCTGTCGATTGAGCCCGGCTTCTCGCTCCTCGTACATGCGCACTCGAGGTGAATCATGAATGATGTCGCAGGGTAGGACAACTTCTGTGCCGCACACAATGAAGAATGGTGTGTATCTGGTCGTTTGATTAGGCATAGTCTGCAGCCCCCATAGCATGGAATTGAGTTCCTCAACCAGTGCTTATCTGACTCCCATAGGGAGCACACCAGTCTGGGTTTAATGCCACTCATTATCAGGCCATTGGCCCGTTCAACCTGTCTGTTTGTTTGAGGGTGGTAGACGGATGCATAGTCGAGTTTAATGCCCAAGTTAGCACACCAGTTTTTCACCTCCTCAGTTGTAGAATTGGAGCCATTAATAGTGATTATGCTGTGCGGGACACCATAGCGGCGTACCACACCGGACATAAAGTCAATCACTGGCCCTGCTTCAGCTGTTTTTACTGGTTTGGCATGTACCCATTTAGTGAATTTATCCACCATAACTAGTAAATATTTCTTTTTGTGGCTTCCCCCTTTAAGGGGTCCGACCATATCAAGCCCCCGGACTGCAAAAGTCCAAGTGATGGGGATTGTTCTTAAGGCAGTGGGAGGCATATGACTTTGATATGCGAAAAGCTGACAGCCTACACAACGTTGGACAAGGGCTTGTGCATCTGCTCGGGCCGTTGGCCAGAAGAAACCTGTCCAGAAAGCTTTGCCTACAAGGGCCCGAGCTGTCGCGTGATGGCCACCCAGACCAGCATGTGTTTCCACCAAGAGCAGCTGCCCCACCTCTTCGGAGATGCCCCTTTGGAGAATTCTGGTAGTGCTTTTCTTGTACAGTTCACCTTCGTGAACTTTGTAGACTTTAGAATGTCGAACTGTGTGATGGGCCTCTTTATGATCATCAGGAAGCTCCTGCTTATTAAGGTAGGCCAGGAAAGGTTCGGTCCATGGAGCAATAACATCCATGATCTCATGAGCAGAGGGTGTTATTTCGGCATCCAAACCCCCGATGATATTTGTATTGTGTTTGGCTGCTGGGGGCATGACCAGGTCCGTACTGGCATCTCCGCTCTCGATCTTCCATACCACGGATGGCCTAAAGAGCCTTTCCACAAAGATATTAGGCAGGACGGGTCGCACTTGGCACCCATGCGAGCGAGGATGTCAGCTGCATGGTTACTGTCTCGAGAGACATGATGAAATTCAAGCCCCTCGAACCGAGCCGATATTTTTAATACGACATTTCGATATGCTGACATTTTTGGATCTTTTGCATTGAACTCTCCATTGACCTGAGATATTGCGAGGTTTGGGTCGCCGCGCACCTCTAGGCATTGTATACCCATGGAGACAGCCATGCGGAGACCATGTAGAAGTGCCTCATGTTCGGCTGCATTATTGGAGACCATATACATGATTTGCAACACGTAGCGGACTATGTCCCCCGTAGGGGATGTCAACATGACGCCAGCCCCCAGTCCGGCTAGCATTTTAGAGCCGTCGAAGTACATGATCCAGTTGGAGTATGAACTGTAATCTTTAGGGAGATCGGCTTCCGTCCACTCAGCGATGAAGTCGACCTGCACCTGAGATTTAATAGCTCGGCATGGCTTGTATGTTATTTCAAACGGTAAGAGCTCAATGGCCCATTTAGCTATGTGGCCGATGGTGTCCTGGTTATTGATAATTTCGTTAAGTGGTACTTCAGATGCCACCGTGATCGAACACTCCTGAAAATAGTGTCATAGTTTTCGGGATGCCAAAAAGACCGTGTAAGCTATTTCTACCTCTTGAGCTTGCGTTGGTTTTCCCTTGAAGAGGAAAGGGTGATGCAGCAAAGTAGCATAAGTATTTCCCTTAGTTTAGAGAACCAAAGTATCAATCTAGTAGGAGACGACGCACAAGTCACTGAATACCTGCACAAACAATCAAGAACTTGCAACCAACGTGATAAAGGGGTTGTCAATCCCTTCACGGTCACTCGCAAAAGTGAGATCTGATAGATATAGATAAATGGCGAAGTAAATATTTTTGGTATTTTTGGTTTATAGATTGGAAAGGAAAGATTGCAAAATATTAAACCGGAAACTGGCAAGATGTAAACGAGATTCAATAATATGGAAAAGAGACCCGGGGGCCATAGGTTTCACTAGTGGCTTCTCTCGAGATATCATATATTACGATGGGTGAACAAATTACTGCGGAATAATTGATAGAAAAGCACATAATTATGATGCCATCTAAGGCAATGATCATGAACATAGGCATCACGTCCGTGTCAAGTAGACTGACTCCTGCCTTCATCTACTACTATTACTCCGCACATCGACCGCTATCCATCATGCATCTAGAGTATTAAGTTCATAAAGAACGGAGTAATGAATAAGCAAGATGGCATGATGTAGAGGAATTAACTCAAGCAATATGATGAAATACCCATCTTATTATCCTTGATGGCAACAATACAATACATGTCTTGCTACCCCTACCGTCACTAGGAAAGGACACCGCAAGATTGAACCCAAAGCTAAGCACTTCTCCCATTGCAAGAAATATCAATCTAGTAGGCCAAACTAAACCGATAATTAGAAGAGACTTGCAAAGATATAAAATCATGCATATAAGAATTCAGATAAGAACCAAATAATATTCATAGATAATCTTGTTCATAAATCCACAATTCACCGGATCTCGGCAAACACACCGCAAAAGAATGTTACATCGAATAGATCTCGAAGAACATCGAGGAGAACTTTGTATTGATAATCAAAGAGAGAGAATAAGCCATATAGCTAATAACTATGGACCCGAAGGTCTGCAGTAAACTACTCACGCTTCATCGGAGAGGCAATGGTGTTGATGTAGAAGCACTCCGTGATCGAATCCCCCTCTGGCAGATCGCCGAAAAAGGCCCCAAGATGGGATCTCACGGGTACAGAAGGTTGCGGCGGTGGAGAAGTGGTTTTGTGGCTCCCCCTGATGTTTTTAGGGTATAATAAGAGTATATATAGGCGAAGGAACTACGTCGATGGAGCTACGAGGGGCCCACTGTAACGCCCCGGATTCGATGCGCCAGGTGTCTGCCAGTTATTCGCCGTCGTTGCCATGTCATTTGCTTGCGTGTTGCATTTTGCCATGTCATCATTCGGTTTGTGTCATCATGTGCATTGCATTGCATCGCATACGTGTTCGTCTCATGCATCCGAGCATTTTCCCCATTGTTCGTTTTGCAATCCGGCGCTCCTCTGCCCTCCGGCGTTCCCCTTTTTGTCTCCTGTTGTGAGTGGGTGTTAAACTTTCTCGGAATGGCCCGAGGTTTGCCAAGAGGCCTTGGTATAGCACAGGTAGACCCCCTGTCAAGTTTTGTGCCATTTGGAGTTCGTTTGGTACTCCAACGATTAACCGCGTAGCCTGAAACACCCCTTTCTCTTTGCAGCCCAACACCCTTCGAAAGTGGCCCAAAACCCAGCAAACTCCCCTCCATGCTCCCGGTCGTTCGATCACGATCGCGTGGCCAAAAACCGCTCCTCATTTGGACTCTCCTAGCTCCCTCTACCTATAAATATGTGCCCTCCCCCCCCCCTAAATTTTCGCAGTCCAAACCCTAGCTCCCCTCCTCCTCGCGTCGCCGGACGAAATCCCTCTCCGCAGCCGGACATGTCCGCGCCCGCCGGACGTCCCGCGCCGCCGCCCCGCGCCAATGGCTGCCTGCCATGTGGCGCTCGACCGCCCGCAGCGCCGCCGGCCCGCGCGGCCCGTCCCCGGCCCCCGCGACCCGAGCCGGCCCCTGCGCGCCGCCCCGCCTCTCCGCCGCCGCCCGCGTCGCCCTGCCGCCTCGGATCCTCGTTGCCGGGACCGCGCCAGCCTCCGCCGCCGTCCGGCGCCTCCGCTCGCCGCCGAGCACCGCCATCCCCGCGTCGCCCTCCGCGTCCGGTCGCCGCCGCCCCGCGCCTTCCTCCTCCGCCGCCGCGGTGCCGCGTCTCTCCTCCAGATCCGGGCCGCCGCTGCCCGATCCGGCCGGTCCCCGCCGCCAGCACCATCCCCAGCCACCGCTCCTCCGCCGCAGCGCCGCCGTCGTTGCTCTCCAGCCCGATCGGGGAGGTGCCCCGATCCAGCCGGCCTCCCGTTCGCCTCCTTCGTGGGCCGGCCCAGCTCCGACCGGCCCAGGCCCGGCCCAGCTCCCTCCTCCTCAACTGGGCTTAGCCCATGGTGAGCCACCCCTGTAAATCCCGCCCGTGCGCACTTTAAGTATATGACGCTCATATGTTTTTTTTCCGAAATTTGACTAAGTCCCGGAATATTTTGACATTATCATGCCATGTTCATCGCATTGTATTTCTGCATCCGTAGCTCCATTTCGTGCGTGTAATATCTCAAATTGTTCGCCTCGACGAGTACTTCATTTCATGCCATTGCATCATGTTCATTTGAGCTCATCTTGATGCATGAATCTTCGTTGCAAGAGTGCTTCATAATGTTGTCTGCTGGCTGTTAAAAGAACATGCTCTTTTGTCAGTTTTGCCATGATTGATGTGTGCATCCTATGAGGTTGATGTCTACATGTGTTTTCATCTATGCTATGCCTTCTTTACAGAGGTGCTTACCATGTATTTTTGTGATCAATGTGGTGACTAGCACAAGCATGCAAACTAGGCATCGTGATGTTACTGATTTTAGTCCCTGTTCTGCTGTTATTTTGATGCCATGTAAACTTGATGCTACAGAGAGATCCATGCATATTTTGAGATACTCCAGTAAGGGAGTTTTGAACATGTTGTTTTTTGCTATACATTCAGGCCCCCGTTTGCAATTATAGAGTAGTCTAGCATGTCATTTTAGTGCTCTACTTCTGCTCCAAAATGTTTCCTGGCAGATTGTTTACATGTTATTCAATTTTGCCAAGGTTGTTGTAGTTGATCCTTGCATGCTATGAACTTGTTATTGCCTTGGTTTGTTTCATAAACATGTCTTCTTGCTGATGCTATGCTTATCTTGTCATGTGATGACTTGTGGTGAGTGAATCGAGCTTGTTAAGTAGGTTACTTGCTGTTACTGTTTTGCTAGGCTGAATCTGTTATTTCGTGATGCTATGTAAACCTGCTGCTACTAGTCATTCTATGCATAATCTGGAGATGTTCACTAAATATGTTTTGTTCTACATGTCATGCTATATCCATCCATGCCCCTGGTTGCATTTATAGCTTCCTATAGCTTGTCGTAATCTTGCTCCAAATTTGCTAAATAATGTTGCTGTCAGCCTGTTAACATTAAGTTCAGTTGTTGCCATGATTGTTGTTAGTGATCCATGCACCCTATGAACTTGCTATTGCCATGCTTAGCTTCATAAACATGCCTTCTTACTGTTGGTTTCCTTGCCATGCCATGTATTGCTCTGTGGTGAGTGGTACACGCTCACAAACATGCCTTCTTATCGTTGTTCTTGCCATATACAAATCTGTAATATAACTTGCCATGTTTACTTGGGTGCCATCATATCTTCTGGTCATTTTTGGCTCATGGTCACTAAGGTACTTTTGATCTATGCTTTGAGTAGAATCATGCCATGTCTTTTTTTGCTATGATGAGTTCCTGTAACATGTTGTTTGATAGCTCTAAACATTGCAACCTGATGTTATTTTCTGCAAAGTCTAAACTGTTATCATTTGCAATCTTGCCATGTGTGTTTGAGCATGTTCTAGTGATTTCTGGAGATAGCTCAGTGTTCATCTTTTGTTATGCATTACCTGTACATCATGCCGATGCCTTTTGTTTTCTTGTCGAGGTCCTGTAGCATGTTGTTTTGATGCTTGCAATATGCCTAGTTGCTATTTTGGACAGCTTGTCCTTTAAACTTGTTTCATTTGTGTGTGTTGAACCGTTGCTTCGTTTGGAGTGTGCTCTATATGAAACTTGCTTAGAATTGCATGTAGCTTCATATTATCATGTTGCATCCTTGTTTTGGTGTGTTTGCTTGATGTTTGGGTTCATTTTGCATCAATGCCATGTTAGCCTTGTGTTGCTCATATCTTCTAGGCCGTAGCTCCAAACTAAGTGAACTTTATATGTAACTTGACTAGAATCTCGTGTAGATCATCTTGGTGCATTTTAACTTGCTGTTTTAACAAATTGAACATAAGCTGTATTCAGATCTGGACCAATTTCGAAATATGGATATGAGGACTTACCGGAATTGTTATATGTTGTTCCCGGCCTCATTTAAACTTGCCTTAGTGTGTTGCTCTTGTTTGCATCATCTCTTGCCATGAGTAGCTTCATGTAGTTTTGTCATGCATCATGCTTGTTGTGCATCATGCCTTGTTCATGTGTGGTGTGTTTACTATGTTGTGTGTTTCTTCTAGATAGTTCCTGTTTCGTTGCGATCGTGAGGATTCGTTCGTCTACACTTGGTTCGGCTTCATCCATTCATCTTCTTCATGGACTCGTTCTTCTTCCTTGCGGGATTTCAGGCAAGATGGCCGCTACCCTGGATCTCACTACTATCATTGCTATGCTAGTTGCTTCATTCTATCGCTATGGTGCGTTACCTATCTTTTGCTCATCAAGCCACCCATATTGCTATGAACCTCTAACCTTTGACACCTTTCCTATGCAAACCGTTGCTTGGCTATGTTACCCCTTTGCTCAGCCCCTCTTATAGCGTTGCTAGTTGCAGGTGAAGTTGAAGATTTCTCCATGGTGGACATGATTTTGGTTGGGATATCACAATATCTCTTATATTATTAATGCATCTATATACTTGGTAAAGGGTGGAAGACTCGGCCTTATGCCTGGTGTTTTGTTCCACTCTTGCCGCCCTAGTTTCCGTCATACCGGTGTTATGTTCCCGGATTTTGCGTTCCTTACGCGGTTGGGTGATTTATGGGACCCCCTTGACAGTTCCCTTTGAATAAAACTCCTCCAGCAAGGCCCAACCTTGGTTTTACAGTTTGCCTCACCACCACCTACCTTTCCCTTGGGTCAGCCAACCCAAGGGTCATCTTTATTTTAGCCCCCCCGGGCCAATGCTTGTCTAAGTGTTGGTCCAAACCGAGCGATGTCCGGCGCCCCCTGGGCAACCAGGGTCTATGCCAACCCGACGCCTGGCTCATCCGGTGTGCCCTGAGAATGAGATATGTGCAGTTCCTATCGGGATTTGTCGGCACAGCGGGAGGCTTTGCTGGTCTTGTTTTGCCATTGTCGAAATGTCTTGTAAACCGGGATTCCGAATCTGATCGGGTCTTCCTGGGAGAAGGTATATCCTTCGTTGATCGCGAGAGCTTATCATGGGCTAAGTTGGGACACCCCTGCAGGGTATAATCTTTCGAAAGCCGTGCCTACGGTTATAGGCAGATGGGAATTTGTTAATTTCCGGTTGTAGATAACTTGACACCTGATCCGAATTAAAACGCATCAACCGTGTGTGTAGCCGTGATGGTCTCTTTTCGGCGGAGTTCGGGAAGTGAACACGGTTTCTGGGTTATGTTTGACGTAAGTAGGAGTTCAGGATCACTTCTTGATCATTGCTAGTTTCACGACCATTCCGCTTGCTCTCTTCTCGCTCTTATTTGCGTATGTTAGCCACCATATATGCTTAGTCGCTACTACAGCCTCACCACTTTACCCCTTCCGTTCCCTTTAAGCTTTGCTAGTCTTGATACCCATGGTAATGGGATTGCTGAGTCCTCGTGGCTCACAGATTACTACAACAATAGTTGCAGGTACAGGTTGTGCGATGATCATGACACGAGAGCGATGTTTGCTTGTTTTGGAGTTCTTCTTCTGCCTCTTCTTCGATCAGGGGATAGGTTCCAGGTCGGCAGCCTGGGCTAGCAGGGTGGATGTCGTTTGAGTTTCTGTTTGTGTTCATCCGTAGTCGGATGTTACTCTTATGTATTGGAGGTTGTATTCATGTGGCATTGTATGCCTTATGTATGTATCCCCATCTATTATGTAATGTTGATGTAATGATATCCATCTTGCAAAAGCATTTCAATATGCGGGTCTATCCTTCGTGGGACCTTCGAGTTCCTTTTGGATAGGGTCGCATATTGGGCGTGACAAGTTGGTATCAGAGCCTCGACCGACCCTAGGAGCCCCCTTGATTGACCGTGTAGTTTGGCCGTTGTCGAGTCTAGAAAAAAACTATTTTCGGAGTCTAGTTATATCAGAGAGTAGGAATTCTTTTTACTCCTCAACCCCTTCGTCGCTCTGGTAAGGAATCTTGATGTAGGTGTTTCGAATTACTCCTCTTCCCCTTCAAATTTTTCTTTAGGATCACGCAGTTGGTTTTTCGATCGTTGGTTCTCAGCTCTTTTGATCCGGTGCATTTCTCGTCAAGTCGACTCGAGCCTCTTCATCATTCAGTTCAATCCTCAGTTGTCTTATTTCCCACCCGCCCTCCCTTCTTCTTCTCGGATCCGGAGTCCGTAATCGAGTATCCTTCCTACTTGTGCGAAGTCTTTGTTTTCTTTCCTCAATGATTTCAACCGGTGTTTTCTCTTCAAGATATTCGTCGGTTTTCCCCTTCCAAGTTGCATTTGTTTTCCCGCCCTCCCACCCTCTTCTTCCCGGAGCTTGAATCTCTTTCGAGCATCAATTGCATTCGTGCGGAGTCTCTTCAGCCTTCCCTCAATCATTTCAATCGGTGAATTCTCGTCTTGTTCGTCATTCTTCATCCCTTTCTTTTTCCGGTGGATTCAATTCAAGTTTTTCGGTTGATCATATTCTTTCCCTTGGATCAAGTGTTTTCCCTGCTCGTTCGTCTCTCGCCAGTTTATCCTTCCTGAGTGTTCAAGACATCTCAGGAGATTCGTCTGTGTTCCAATTAATTCCAGGTTATCACCTCATTCAAATATTTCAATTGTTCCGGTGCATCATCTATCTCTTCAACAATCCCTTTCCAACGGTGTTCTATTTTAGTGGGCCCTAACCCACAGGTCTTTTTCCAGGATGTTACCCGACTCTTCTAATTTCCCTGGAGTTATTCTCAATTCTTTTCAAAGTGTGATGTAAGAATGGATTTCATCAGTCACATGACTTCTCCAAGATTGTTTTCAAATTCCTTTTCATTGTTGGCTCAATCCCTTCGCTTTTCATTCTCCCGGAGTACCTCAATAATTTTGGTCGTGTTTCTCGTCGTCATTTGAAGATCGAAGAAGAGTTTTTCCTCTAAATCTTGTCCGTCCTCTCAAAGATTCGTGGTTCTAGTTTCATGCTATCATCTCGAATTATTCCATTTGTCAGATATTCCTTTCCTCAACCATCCGGAGTATGTGAGAAGTTCTTTTCCCATTTCTTTTCACCGGAGGTCATCGTTCCAGAAGAATTCTTCATCCTCACATTTCAGTTATCGTTCTCTATTATCCTGGTGCTTCGTTCAAGTGTTCTTTAATCAACTCTTGATCTCTTTGTTCTTTTGCATCTAAATCCCCTCTAGCATATTGGTCCTTCTAATTCTTCCCGGTGATTCATTCTCTTTCATCAGTCATTTTCGAATTCTTACGATGGTTCGTTCAAGATTATTTTTCTTTGATTATCATTTTAATTCATTCGTTCTTTCCAATCCTACCGGTGGTTCATGAAGACCTTCTCAAGGTTGTGTTATGTGACTTCTCAATCCTTTTTCAAGAAGAATAAGTAGTATGCAAAATCCATTACTTGTCATCAATTTTAATTTGATGAAGGATAAGTATACAATAAATCTTATTCTTATTTCATCCAAGTGAGTAATCCTTTCCTTCGGAGTTTGTTCTTGATGAATAAATTCTAGTTCCAAGTGTTTTCATGTTTTCTTTTCCGGAGTTCAAATTTCCTCAGCCATTTCGTCGGAACCTCCATCTAAATCATCGCAAGGCTCATCTTATTCTTTCATCCTTCATTCTATCTCATCATCCTTTTGTAACCGGAGTTCTTCATGGTGGTTCTTCATGATTTAATTCATTTTTCAAGAGTTCTTCAAGATTCTTGGTGGCGGAGTTCAAGTATATTTTCTTCTCGCATCTCGAAGTGCAATTAAATTCTGCGTATTCTTTTGAATTGGAGTTTTGCATTTCTTCGTTCTTCTCAAATATTCAAATCCATTCAATCATTCCTTCTAAGTTCTTTTCATTCAATTCTTCCGGAGGCATTGCATTGTTCATCTCGTCAAGTGCCATCTCTTTGGGTGAAGCTCATGTTCTTTTCTTTCCATGTTTCAGTCAGAGTGCTGTTTAAATCCTTTCAGTCTTATTCATTTCTTATCTCGTTCTAACCGGAGTGCTTTCATAGTCTATCTGATTCCGTGAGCTTTCGATTCTCGTCATTCTCGTCATTCCTCTCTTCTTCTTGAGTGCTCTCGATTCTTTGCTTCTTCTCTTGAGTTCTTGTTTCACCTGATCCCTTTTTCCCTTCCGTCTCGGTCCTAAGATCTCGGGACGAGATCTCTTGTTAGTGGAGGAGTGTTGTAACGCCCCGGATTCGATGCGCCAGGCGTCTGCCAGTTATTCGCCGTCGTTGCCATGTCATTTGCTTGCATGTTGCATTTTTCCATGTCATCATTCGCTTTGTGTCATCATGTGCATTGCATTGCATCGCAAACGTGTTCGTCTCATGCATCCGAGCATTTTCCCCGTTTTCCGTTTTGCAATCCGGCGCTCCTATGCCCTCCGGCGTTCCCCTTTTTGTCTCCTGTTGTGAGTGGGTGTTAAACTTTCTCGGAATGGCCCGAGGTTTGCCAAGCGGCCTTGGTATAGCACCGGTAGACCGCCTGTCAAGTTTCGTGCCATTTGGAGTTCGTTTCGTACTCCAACGATTAACCGCGTAGCCTGAAACCCCCCTTTCTCTTTGCAGCCCAACACCCTTCCAAAGTGGCCCAAAATCCAGCAAACTCCCCTCCATGCTCTCGGTCGTTCGATCACGATCGCGTGGCCGAAAACCGCTTCTCATTTGGACTCTCCTAGCTCCCTCTACCTATAAATATGTGTCCCCCCCCTCGAATTTTCGCAATCCAAACCCTAGCTTCCCTCCTCCTCGCATCGCCGGACAAAATCCCTCTCCTCAGCCGGACATGTCCGCGCCCGCCGGACGTCCTGCACCGCCGCCCCGTGCCAGTGGCCGCCTGCCACGTGGCGCTCGACCGCCCGCGCCGCCGCCGGCCGCGCGGCCCGAGCCGGCCCCCGCGGCCCGAGTCGGCCCCTGCATGCCGCCCCGCCTCTCCGCCGCCGCCCGCGTCGCCCCGCCGCCTCGGATCCTCGTCGTCGGGACCGCGCCCACCTCCGCCGCCGTCTGGCGCCTCCGCTCGCCGCCGAGCACCGCCATCCCTGCGTCGCCCTTCGCGTCCGGTCGCCGCCGCCCCGCACCTCCCTCCTCTGCCGCCGCGGTGCCGCGTCTCTCCTCCAGATCCGGGCCGCCACCGCCCGATCCGGCCGGTCCCCGCCGCCGGCACCGTCCCCGGCCACCGCTCCTCCGCCGTAGCGCCGCCGTCGCCGCTCTCCAGCCCGATCGGGGAGGTGCCCCGATCCAGCCGGCCTCCCGTTCGCCTCCTTCGTGGGCCGGCCCAGCTCCGACCGGCCCAGGCCCGGCCCAGCTCCCTCCTCCTCAACTGGGCTTAGCCCATGGTGAGCCACCCCTGTAAATCCCGCCGGTGCGCACTTTAAGTATATGACGCTCATATGTTTTTTTTCCGAAATTTGACCAAGTCCCGGAATATTTTGACATTATCATGCCATGTTCATCGCATTGAATCTCTGCATCCGTAGCTCCGTTTCGTGCGTGTAATATGTCAATTGTTCGTATCGACGAGTGCTTCATTTCAATCCATTACATCATGTTCATTTGAGCTCATCTTGATGCCTGAATCTTCATTGCAAGAGTGCTTCATAATGTTGTCTGCTGGCTGTTAACAGAACATGCTCTTTTGTCATTTTTGCCATGATTGATGTGTGCATCCTATGAGGTTGATGTCTTCATGTGTTTTGATCTATGCTATGTCTTATTTACAGAGATGCTTATCATGTATTTTTGTGATCAATGTGGTGACTAGCACAAGCATGCAAACTAGGCATCGTGATGTTACTGATTTTAGTCCCTGTTCTGTTGTTATTTTGATGCCATGTAAACTTGATGCTACAGAGAGATCCATACATATTTTGAGATACTTCAGTAAGGGTGTTTTAAACATGTGGTTTTTGGCTATCCATTCATGCCCCAGTTTGCAATTATAGAGTAGTCTAGCATGTCATTTTCGTTCTCTACTTTTGCTCCAAAATGTTTCCTGGAAGATTGTTTACATGTTATTCAATTTTGCCAAGGTTGTTGTAGTTGATCCTTGCATGCTATGAACTTGTTCTTGCCTTGGTTTGTTTCATAAACATGTCTTCTTGCTGATTCTATGCTTATCTTGTCATGCAATGACTTGTGGTGAGTGAATCGAGCTTGTTAAGTAGGGTACTTGTTGTTACTGTTTTGCTAGGCTGAATCTGTTATTTCGCGATGCTATGTAAACCTGCTGCTACTAGTCATTCTATGCATAATCTGGAGATGTTCACTATATATGTTTTGTTCTATATGTCATGCTCTATCCATCCATGCCCCTGGTTGCATTTATAGCTTCCTGTAGTTTGTTGTAATCTTGCTCCAAAGTTGCTAAATAATGTTGCTGTCAGCCTGTTAACATTAAGTTCAGTTGTTGCCATGATTGTTGTTAGTGATCCATGCACCCTATGAACTTTCTATTGCCATGCTTAGCTTCATAAACATGCCTTCTTACTGTTTGTTGCCTTGCCATGCCATGTATTGCTCTGTGGTGAGTGG
This sequence comes from Triticum aestivum, assembly GCF_018294505.1. Lineage (NCBI taxonomy): Eukaryota > Viridiplantae > Streptophyta > Magnoliopsida > Poales > Poaceae > Triticum > Triticum aestivum. Next base: position 215,936,328 of record NC_057795.1, read on the forward strand.
TACAAGCTCACAAACATGCCTTCTTATCGTTGTTCCTGCCATATACGAATCTGTAATATAACTTGCCATGTTTACTTGGGTGCCATCATATCTTCTGGTCCTTTTTGGCTCATGGTCACTAAGGGACTTTTGATCTATGCTTTGAGTAGAATCATGCCATGTCTTGTTTTGCTATGATGAGTTCCTGTAACATGTTGTTTGATAGCTCTAAACATTGCAACCTGATGTTATTTTCTGCAAAGTCTAAACTGTTATCATTTGCAATCTTGCCATGTGTGTTTGAGCATGTTCTAGTAATTTCTGGAGATAGCTCAGTGTTCATCTTTTGTTATGCATTACCTGTACATCATGCCCATGCCTTTTGTTTTTTTGTTGAGGTCCTGTAGCATGTTGTTTTGATGCTTGCAATATGCCTAGTTGTTGTTTTGGATAGCTTGTCCTTAAAACTTGTTTCATGTGTGTGTGTTGAACCGTTGCTCCGTTTGGAGTGTGCTCTATATGAAACTTGCTTAGAATTGCATGCAGCTTCATAGTATCATGTTGCATCCTTGTTTTGGTGTGTTTGCTTGATGTTTGGGTGCATTTTGCATCAATGCCATGTTTAACTTGTGTTGCTCATATCTTCTAGGCCGTAGCTCCGAACTAAGTGAACTTTATATGTAACTTGACTAGAATCTCGTGTAGATCATCTTGGTGCATCTTAACTTGCTGTTTTAACAAATTGAACATAAGTTGTATTCAGATCTGGACCAACTTCGAAATATGCATATGAGGACTTACCGGAATTGTTATATGTTGTTCCCGGCCTCATTTAAACTTGCCTTAGTGTGTTGCTCTTGTTTGCATCATCTCTTGCCATGAGTAGCTTCATGTAGTTTTGTCATGCATCATGCTTGTTGTGCATCATGCCTTGTTCATGTGTGGTGTGTTTACTATGTTGTGTGTTTCTTCTCGATAGTTCCTGTTTCGTTGCGATCGTGAGGATTCGTTCGTCTACACTTGGTTCGGCTTCATCCGTTCGTCTTCTTCATGGACTCATTCTTCTTCCTTGCGGGATTTCAGGCAAGATGACCGCTACCCTGGATCTCACTACTATCATTGCTATGCTAGTTGCTTCGTTCTATCGCTATGCTGCATTACTTATCTTTTGCTCATCAAGCCACCCATATTGCCATGAACCTCTAACCTTTGACACCTTTCCTATGCAAACCGTTGCTTGGCTATGTTACCGCTTTGCTCAGCCCCTCTTATAGCGTTGCTAGTTGCAGGTGAAGTTGAAGATTTCTCCATGGTGGACAGGATTTTGGTTGGGATATCACAATATCTCTTATGTTATTACTGCATCTATATACTTGGTAAAGGGTGGAAGATGCGGCCTTATGCCTGGTGTTTTGTTCCACTCTTGCCGCCCTAGTTTCCGTCATACCGGTGTTATGTTCCCGGATTTTGCGTTCCTTACGCGGTTGGGTGATTTATGGGACCCCCTTGACAGTTCGCTTTGAATAAAACTCCTCCAGCAAGGCCCAACCTTGGTTTTTACCATTTGCCTCACCACCACGTACCTTTCCCTTGGGTCGGCCAACCCGAGGTTCATCTTTCTTTTAGCCCCCCCGGGCCAATGCTTGTCTAAGTGTTGGTCCAAACCGAGCGATGTCCGGCGCCCCCTAGGCAACCAGGGTCTATTCCAACCCGATGTCTGGCTCATCCGGTGTGCCCTGAGAACGAGATATGTGCAGTTCCTATCGGGATTTGTCGACACAGCGGGAGGCTTTGCTGGTCTTGTTTTACCATTGTCGAAATGTCTTGTAAACCGGGATTCTGAGTCTGATCGGGTCTTCCTGGGAGAAGGTATATCCTTCGTTGATCGCGAGAGCTTATCATGGGCTAAGTTGGGACACCCCTGCAGGGTATAATCTTTTGAAAGCCGTGCCTGCGGTTATACGCATATGGGAATTTGTTAATGTCCGGTTGTAGATAACTTGACACCTGATCCGAATTAAAACGCATCAACCGTGTGTGTAGCCGTGATGGTCTCTTTTCGGCAGAGTCCGGGAAGTGAACACGGTTTCTGGGTTATGTTTGACGTAAGTAGGAGTTCAGGATCACTTCTTGATCATTGCTAGTTTCACGATCGTTCCGCTTGCTCTCTTCTCGCTCTTATTTGCGTATGTTAGCCACCATATATGCTTAGTCGCTGCTGCAACCTCACCACTTTACCCCTTCCGTTCCCTTTAAGCTTTGCTAGTCTTGATACCCATGGTAATGGGATTGCTGAGTCCTCGTGGATCACAGATTACTACAACAATAGTTGCAGGTACAAGTTGTGCGATGATCATGACGTGAGAGCGATGTTTGCTTGTTTCGGAGTTCTTCTTCTGCTTCTTCTTCGATCAGGGGATAGGTTCCAGGTCGGCAGCCTGGGCTAGCAGGGTGGATGTCGTTTGAGTTTCTGTTTGTGTTCATCCGTAGTCGGATGTTACTCTTATGTATTGGAGGTTGTATTCATGTGGCATTGTATGCCTTATGTATGTATCCCCATCTATTATGTAATGTTGATGTAATGATATCCACCTTGCAAAAGCGTTTCAATATGCGGGTCTATCCTTGGTGGGACCTTTGAGTTCCTTTTGGATAGGGTCGCATATTGGGCGTGACACCCACAAGGGTGGGGGCGCACCTACCCCCCTGGGTGCGCCCTCCTACCTCGTGGACTCCTCGTTGCGTCTCCGACTTCATCTCCAAGCCTTCTGGTTTGCTTTCGGTCCAAGAAAGATCATCGCGAATGTTTCATTCCGTTTGGACTCTGTTTGGTATTCATTTTCTACAAAACTCTAAAATAGGCACAAAAAACAGAAACTAGCACTCGGTCCTTGGTTAATAGGTTAGTCCCAAAAATAATATAAAAGAGCTTATTAAAGCCCATTAAACATCCAAAAATTGATAATATAATAGCATGGAACAATCAAAAATTGTAGATACGTTGGAGACGTATCAAGCATCCCCAAGCTTAATTCTTGCTCATGCTCGAGTAGGTAAATCATAAAAACAGAATTCTTGATGTGGAATGCTACCAAACATATTCAATGTACATTTCTTTATTGTGGCATGAATGTTCAGATCCGAATGATTCAAGACAAAAGTTTAATATTGACATAAAAATAGCAATACTTTAAGCATACTAACAAGGCAATCATGTCTTATCAAAATAACATGGCGAAAGAAAGCTTATCCCTACAAAATCATATAGTTTGGCTATGCACCATCTCCATCACACAAAATACTCAAATCATGCACAACCCCGATAAGAAGCCAAGCAATTTTTTCATACTTTGATGTTCTCAAACCATTTCAACTTTCACGCAATACATGAGCGTGAGCCATGGATATAGCACTATGGGTGGAATAGAAAGGTGGTTGTGCAGAAGGAAAAGAAGAAGGAGATGGTCTCACATCAACTAGGCGTATGAATGGGCTATGGAGATGCCCATCAATAGATATCAATGTGAGTGAGTAAGGATTGCCATGCAACGGATACACTAGAGCTATAAGTCTATGAAATCTCAACAAAAGAAACTAAGTGGGTGCGCATCCGGCTTGCTTGCTCATGAAGACCTAGGGCACTTTGAGAAAGCCCATCATTGGAATATACATGCCAAGTTCTATAATGAAAATTCCCACTAGTTTATGAAAGTGACAAAATAAGAGACTCTCTATCATGAAGATCATGCTGCTACTTTGAAGCACGTGTGTGGAAAAAGGATAGTAGCATTGCCCCTTCTCTCTTTTTCTCTCATTTTTTTGTTTGCCTTATATGGCCTCTTTTTTTCACTGGCTTCTTTGGCCTCTTTTATTTCCTCACATGGGACAATGATCTAATAATGATGATCGTCACACTTCTATTTACTTACAACTCAGAAAATTACAACTCGAAGCTTAGAACAAAATATGACTCTATGTGAATGCCTCCGGCGGTGTACCGGGATGTGCAATGAATCAAGAGTGACATGTATGAAAGAATATGAACGATGGCTTTGCCACAAATACGATGTCAACTACATGATCATGCAAAGCAATATGACAATGATGAAGCGTGTCATAGTAAAAGTTGCATGGCAATATATCTTGGAATGGCTATGGAAATGCCATAATAGGTAGGGTGGCTATTTTGGGGAAGGTAAATGGTGGGTTTATGGTACCCGCGAAAGTTGTGCGGTACTAGAGAGTCTAGCAAAGGTGGAAGGGTGAGAGTGTGTATAATCCATGGACTCAACATTAGTCATAAAGAACTCACATACTTATTGCAAAAATCTATTAGTCATTGAACAAAGTACTACACGCATGGGGGATAGATTGGTAGGAAAAGACCATCGCTTGTCCCCGACCGCCACCCATAAGGAAGACAATCAATGAATACTTCATGCTCCAAATTTGTTACACAACGGTTACGATATGTGCATGCTACGGGACTCATAAACCTCAACAGAAGTATTTCTAAAATTCACAATTACTCTACTAGCATGACTCTAATATCACCATCTTCATATCTCAAAACAATCATCAAGAATCAAACTTATCATAGTATTCAACGCACTTTTTATGAAAGTTTTTATTATATCCATCTTGGATGCCCATCATATTACGACTAGTTTTATAGTCAAAGAAAATTACCATGCTGTTCTAAAATACTCTCAAAATAATGTAAGTGAAGCATGATAGTTCGACAATTCCTATAAAATAAAGCCACCACCATGCTCTAAAAAGATATAAGTGAAGCACTAGAGCAATATTGTCTAGCTCAAAAGATATAAGCGAAGCACATAGAGTATTCTAATAAGTCAAGATTCATGTGTGTGTCTCCCAAAAGGTGTGTATAGCAAGGATTATTGTGGTAAAATAAAAAGCAAAGACTCAAATCATACAAGACGCTCCAAGCAAAACACATATCATGTGGTGAATAGAAATATAGCCTCAAGTAAAGTTACCGGTATACGAAGACGAAAGAGGGGATGCCTTCCGGGGCATCCCCAAGCTTAGGATTTTGGTTGTCCTTGAATTTTACCTTGGGGTTCCTTGGGCATCCCGAAGCTTAGGCTCTTGCCACTCCTTGTTCCAAAGTCATACAAATCGTTACCCAAAACTTGAAAACTTCACAACACAAAACTTCGATAGAAAATCTCATGAGCTCCGTTAGTATAAGAAAATAAATCACCACTTAAAGGTACTGTTGTGAACTCATTACTTATTTATATTGGTGTAAAACCTACTGTATTCCAACTTCTCTATGGTTCATACCCCCCGATACTACTCATAGATTCATCAAAATAAGCAAATAACACGCGAAAAACAGAATCTGTCAAAAACAGAACAGTCTGTAATAATCTGTAACTTTCAAATACTTATGTAACTCTAACAATTCTGAAATAAATTGGTGGACGTGAGCAATTTGTCTGTTAATGTTCTGCAAAAAGAATCAACCTAAAATCACTCTTATGTAAACAATGACAGCTAATCTCGTGAGCACAAAAGTTTCTGTTTTTTACAGCAAGATCGCCTTAACTTTCACCCAAGTCTTTCCAAAGATTCTACTTGGCACAAACACTAACTAAAACATAAAACCACATCTAACCAGAGGCTAGATAGATTATTTATTACTAAACAGGATCAAAAATTAAAGAACAAAAAATAAAATTGAGTTGCTTCCCAACAAGCGCTATCATTTAACGCCCCTAGCTAGGCATTGATAATTTCAATGATGCTCACATGAAAGACAAGAATTGAAGCACAAAGAGAACATCATGAAACATGTGACAAACACATATAAGTCTAACATACTTCCTATGCATAGGCATCTCATAGGAAAACAAATTATCATAGCAAGCCAAAACTAGCATATGCAAGGAAGCGGAAAGAAACAATAGCAATCTCAACATAACGAGAGGTAATTTAGTAACATGAAAATTTCTACAATCATATCTTCCTCTCTCATAATAATTACATGTGGTATCATAAGCAAATTCAAAAAAATAGCTATAACATAAAATATTTTCAACATGATCCACATGCATGCGAAGTTGACACACTTCCAAAATAGTGGGATTAACATTAACTAAAGTCATGACCTCTCCAAACCCAATTTTATCAAAAATTTCATAAGATTGAACATTCTCCGAATATGTGGGATCTGAAGTTGACACTCTTCCAAAACCCACTTTCAATAATATTGCAAACACTATTATCTATCTCATATTCATCATGGGGCTTAAATAAATTTTCAAGATCATAAAAAGAATCACCCCAATCATGATCATTGCAACAAATAGTAGACATAGCAAAACTAGCATCCCCAAGCTTAGGGTTTTGCATATTAGTAGCACAACTGACATTAACAGAACTTATAGTAACATCATTGCAATCATGCTTTTCATCGCAGGAATTATCAAGTATGGGCGCAATAGCAACAATCTCATGTTTAACATAAGGGACTATAGCAAATTCATATCCATAAATATTGGCATCATGGCCACAAGAATATCAAGAATCATGTTCATCAAGGGATATTTCAATCAAATCTATGGAATCATAATTATCTATAGATTCATGCATATCATTATTTTCTTCCAAAGCAACAGTCATTCTTTCAATAAATTCTTTGACATAGACATTATGAGCATATCTTTCATAGCAATATTTAAGTATGTCAAAAAATTCAGATTTGTAAAGAGTAATATCATACTTTTCAATCAAAGTAGCAACTTCATAAGCACCCTTAAAAGCAACAAATTCTTTAGTTTGTTCGATATCATAGTAACTATAAACACCCTATGCATAAGAAGATCAGATTTCATTATCATTAAACTCACATAGGTAGGGGAGGTGTTTTTTAGGGCTCTTAGAGCAACAAGTAAAATCATAAATTTCACAAAGATTCCAAGCATAACACAGCAATCTGTTTATTTGATCCCATAAGAGTCTTCTTTTTTTAGACAAATGGTGACGCACAAAATGAGCATGCTCATCTAAAGATTTTCCCTCAACTAAACTAGTTGGGGTTGCAACATGAGCACATATAGATCAAAGATGATCCAAGTAGAACACTTTAAGTGGATCCATATCAATAGATTTTTAGCAAGCAAACATAAGGCACATGGACACACACAAAAAAAGACATACGGGAAGAAGGCGAAGAAAAGGCAAAGGTTTTCGAAAATCGTTTTAGAAGTGGTGGAGAGGAAAACTAGAGGCGAATGGCGAATAATGCAGTGCAAGGGAGAAGAGTTTATGATGGGTACTTGGTATGGCTTAACTTGACGTACATCTTCCTGGCAACGGCACCAGAAATCCTTCTTGCTACCTCTTGAGCTTGCGTTGATTTTCCCTTGAAGAGGAAAGGGTGATGCAGCAAAGTAGCGTAAGTATTTCCCTCAGTTTTGAGAACGAAGGTATCAATCCAGTAGGAGACGACGCACAAGTCACCAAATACCTACACAAACAATCAAGAACTTGCAACCAACGCGATAAAGGGCTTGTCAACCCCTTCATGGTCACTCGCAAAAGTGAGATCTGATAGAGATAGATAAATAGTAAAGTAAATATTTTTGGTATTTTTGGTTTATAGATTGGAAAGTAAAGATTGCAAAATAGTAAATCGGAAGGTAGCAAGATGTAAACGAGATACGATAATATGGAAAAGAGACTTGGGGGCCATAGGTTTCACTAGTGGCTTCTCTCGAGATAGCATATATTACGGCGGGTGAACAAATTACTGCCGAACAATTGATAGAAAAGCGCATAATTATGATGACATCTAAGGCAATGATCATGAACATAAGCATCACGTCCGTGTCGAGTAGACTGACTCTTGCCTGCATCTACTACTATTACTCCACACATCGACCGCTATCCAGCATGCATCTAGAGTATTAAGTTCATAAAGTACGGAGTAAGGCATTAAGCAAGATGACATGATGTAGAGGAATTAACTCAAGCAATATGATGAAAACCCCATCATGTTATCCTCGATGGCAACAATACAATACGTGCCTTGCTGCCCCTAATTTCACTGGGAAAGGACGCCGCAAGATTGAACCCAAAGCTAAGCACTTCTCCCATTCCAAGAAAGATCAATCTAGTAGGCCAAACTAAACAGATAATTCAAAGAGACTTGCAAAGATATCAAACCATGCATATAAGAATTCAGAAAAGAACCAAATAATATTCATAGATAATCTTGTTCATAAATCCACAATTCATCGGATCTCGGCAAACACACCGCGAAAGAATATTTCATTGAATAGATATCCAAGAACATCAAGGAGAACTTTGTATTGAGAATCAAAGAGAGAGAAGAAGTCATCTAGCTAGTAAATATGGACCCGAAGGTCTGCGGTAAAGTACTCACACTTCATCGGAGAGGCAATGGTGTTGATGTAGAAGCCGTCCGTGATCGAATCCCCCTCCGACAAATTGCCGAAAAAGGTCCCAAGATGGGATCTCACGGGTACAGAAGGTTGCGGCGTGGAAAAGTTGTTTCGTGGCTCCCCCTGATGTTTTTATGGTATAAGAGTATATATAGGCAAAAGAATTAGGTCGGTGGAGCTACGAGGGGCCCACATGGGTGGGGGCGTGCCTACCCTCCTGGGTGTGCCCTCCTGCCTCGTAGATGCCTCATTGTGTCTTCGATGTCAAGTCCAAGTCTTCTAGTTTGCTTTCGGTCCAAGAAAGATCATCGCGAAGGTTTCATTCCGTTTGGACTCCGTTTGGTATTCCTTTTCTGCAAAACTCTAAAATAGGCAAAAAAACAGAAACTGGCACTGGGCCCTCAGTTAATAAATAATATAAAATAGCTTATTAAAGCTCATTAAAAATCCAAAACAGATAATATAATAGCATGGAACAATAAAAAATGATAGATACGTTGGAGACATATCATCTATCTTTTGGTAATAGACTCGCTTTTGGATGGGGAATTTATATCCCTCTTCCCCTCGCTCGACAATGAGTACAGTGATTACTACCTGGTGAGTTGCGGAGATATAAAGCAACATAGGCTCGCCAACACCTGGGGCAGCTAGGATTGGGTTGCCTACTGGTAAGGTTTTTATTTCTTCCAATCCGACTATGGTCGCGTCCGTCCATTCAAAGTTGTCGGTGCATCTAAGCAATCTGTAAAGTGGTAATGCCTTTTCTCCTAATCTCAAGATAAAGCGGCTCAAAGCTGCCACACACCTTTCTAGCTTTTGGATCTGCTTTAGGTCTATTGGTGTAGCCAATTGTGACAAGGCTCGGATCATAGTTGGATTTCCTTCGATTACTCTATGGGAAACAATGAACCCTAGTAGCTTTCCGGTTGGGGCACCAAAGACGCATTTTTCCGGATTGAGCCATATATCGTACGTTCAGAGATTGTCAAAGGTGAGGCGAAGATCGTCCACCAATGATTCGACGTGTTTGGTTTTGATGACCACGTTGTCCACATATGCTTCAACTGTCTTGCCAATTTGTTTTTCCAAGCATGTTTGAATTGTGCGTTGGTAAGTGGCACCAGCGTTTTTAAGCCCAAAAGGCATAGTGTTAAAACAGAAAGGCCCATACGGGGTGATGAACGCCGTTGCGGCCTGGTCGGGCTCCTTCATTTTAATCTGATGGTATCCGGAGTAGGCGTTGAGGAAACACAATGAGTCGTATCCTGCGGTCGCATCGATGATCTGGTCAACGCGGGGCAACGAGAAATGATCTTTAGGGCAAGCCTTATTGAGGTCTTCAAAATTGACACAAAGGCACAAGGATTTGTCCTTCTTCGGCACCATGACCAAGTTGGCTAGCCAATCCGGGTGTTTGATTTCTCTGATGAACCCGACCTCGAGCAGTTTGGCTAGTTCCTCCCCCATAGCTTGTCGTTTGCGTTAAAAAAATCACCGCAGCATTTGCTTGACTGGTTTGAACCCTTTTATTAGGTTGAGGCTATGTTTGGCCAGTCTGCGTGGGATCCAAGGCATGTCCGAAGGGTGCCAGGTGAAGACATCCCAGTTTTCGTGCAGGAGCGTGCGTAAGGCGGCATCTACGGCCGGATCCAGTTGTGCTCCGATGGACGCTGTTTTATTTGAGTCCGTTGGGTGCACTTGAAATTTAACTATTACATCTGCTGGCTTAAAAGAGGTGGATTTAGGTCTCTTATTGAGAATCACATCATCCTTGTCCATCGTGGATTGTAGGGTGGTTAGTTCTTCGGCTGCTAAGGCTTCGGATAGTGCCTCAAGGGTCAAGGATGCGGTTTTGTTTTTGGCACGAAGTGCTTTCTCTGGCTCACTCGAGATTGTGATTATTCCATTGGGCCCTGGCATCTTAAGCTTCATGTACCCATAATGGGGTATAGCTTGGAAGCGTGAGAAAGCATCCCACCCGAGAATGGCATGATATCCGCTATTGAAGGGAACCACGTGGAAGAGCAACTCTTCGGACCTGTAATTTTCAGGCGTGCCGAATACTACATCCAATTTAATTCTCCCCGAGCATCTTGCTTCTTGACTGGGGATGATGCCTCGAAAGGTGGTACTGCTTTGCTCGATGCATGTTCTGTCAACCTGCATTTTGTCGAGCGTGTCCTCGTAGATGGTGTTAGGCACACTGCCGCCGACCATGAGCACTTTGGTTTGTCAAAAGCTGTCCACAATGGGGTTTAGTACTAAAGCAGTGAGTGCTCGGACTGATCGGGCCCTTGGTTCGTCAGCGGCGGTGAAGGTTATTGTCGCATCGTTCCATGGGCTTCTTGTAGTTACTTGGTGGACTTCTGTGAGGTCGCGGAGTGCCCTTTTACGCCGGTTATTTGAAGAGAAAGTCTCGAAGACCATGAGGACGTTAAAATTGTCCTCCTCCGGAGAATGTTTCTCTGGAGTGGCGGTGGTGAGGATGGCCTCTCCACTTTTAGCTACCTGCCGAAGTACCCAACATGCTCGAAGGCTGTGAGTTGAGTCTGTGCTTGGAGTCGCATGTATCGGACAGGGCTTGTCGAGGAGTTCGTCAAGAACAGACCTATATCCCATAAAGGGTTTGTTTTTCCTGCCGACAGACTTTTGGTCGGATGCCTCGTAAGGGTGTATTAGTTTAGCCGGGGCAGTACACTGCTTACAGGCAGCAGGTTCCAATTGGGTTTTCTGGGCCTTCCATGTGCTTACCATCACGCAGTACTTCCGTACTACATGCGATAGTTCCGTGAGACTCTGTATGCGACGGCGGTCAAGGGCATTCCGGATTCTCTTATCGGTACAATTGCAATGAAAGACCGAGACCGCATCATCGTCGTAGCAATCTTTAATCTTGGTTTTGACAAGTAGGAACATGGCCCCTTGGTTTTGACAAGTAGGAACCTGGCCCAAAAGTGATGGACCGTTTCCTGAGGTTGTTGCCATACATACATCAGGTCATGTATGTCTGGAGGGCCTGAATTACTTGGAGAGTATTGATTGTGGTGGGTGGGTGGGATCAAACTTGAAAACCGACCCAAATTTGTGTCTGGAGCTTGCAAAATCTCCAAGGTCATCAGTTTGGGTTCGGGAAGATCCAAGTGCTCTCCGGACCATGTGTCCGACCCTGAGTTCGGGGGACGTGGAGTCCCATCCAAGGGAAGGGTATCCGGCTTAAGGGGTTCGGAGACCCGAACTTATCTGGTTTTCAATATAGGGGAAGAAGTGTTTTCGGCTCGTTCCTCGACGACTGCTACTAGGAGACTGATCGGCAGGAGATGGATTTCCCTCTGGTCAGGCTTAAGCCCGATCCAATAATAGTCCGTTGAAAGCCTCAGGGCGGCGATGCGATCTAGTAGCTCATTTAAGGACGAGATATCTGTCGGATCCATCTTTTTGGAGTATTCGAGATCGATGCGGGGGTGGTGTTTGGCGATCATGGGGGCAGCTGTTGGCTTAATGGCCATGCGAGCACCCATGGTGAAATCGCCGAGGTGGAGGATCTGTCCTGAAGTTAGGCCCCTTCCAGAAGTGATGTCGTTGTTGATGACAAGGCGAGCCATAGATCGCTTTTCGTGACTGCACAACATAGCTATCAATGAAAGCACCAATGTCAATGTTAAAACCGGCAGATCTCGGGTAGGGGGGGCCAAGTTGTGAGCCTAAGGATCAATGGTAACAAGGGACAATGGGGACACGATGTTTTACCCAGGTTTGGGCCCTCTTAAAGGAGGTAAAACCCTACGTCCTGCTTGATTGTATTCGATGAGTATAGGGGTTACAAGAGTTGATCTACCTCGATATCGTAATGGCTAAACCCTAGTTGTCTAGCCTATGATTATTCTAATAGCCTCTACGGACTAAACCCTCCAGTTTATATACACACCGGAGGGGCCTAGGGTTGTACAGAGTTGGTTTACAAAAGATGGAAATAGTACATCCAGACAACAAACTTGGCATCCACACACAGAGGAGTCCTACCCGGACACGGGAGATAGTTTTTCTGCTTCATCTTCACGACCTATCAGTCTGGCCCATATCGAATAGGCCGGACACCTGAGGACCCCCAAATCCAGGACAACCTCACTTGGTGCTCTGAAACATTTTCTACCAGATGGTGATGTGTAGTCCACCGCTGGATGTAATCCCTCAAAGTTTCATTCGGCTTTTGGACACAATGGTGCAACTCAGACAGCCCAGTAGGACGCTTGCAAGTGCCTTCAAATGTCGTGATAAACACTCGGGACAAACCTTCCCAACAGAAAATGCTAGCAGGGGCCAACTGATTCAGCCAAGCCCTAGTCGAGCCTTCAAGCATCAAGGGCATGTTCTTCATGGCTACCTCATCGTTTGCCTCCACCAATCTGCAATGCCACTCGGTAATCGTCCAACCACGTGTCTGGCATTGACTTGCCAGTGAACTTGCTTACTCCTGCAGCCAATCTAAAGTTGGGAGGAATCTTAGCAGCTCGAAATGGCTCTGCTAAAACACTCGGGACCAGAGACGAACGCTATGCTCCCACTCGGGTAATCTTTGTCCAAATCTTCTCGGTTAGCTCTGCCTTGTCAACTAGGCCCTGCACAAGGACTGGCCTTGCATCAAACCCGGGCTCTCAGGGTCGACTGGGTTCCTCCGCTCATCATCGTATGGGCGCCTGTCATCGTACCGCCAGGGCACGTACGAACCACCCCTCGGAGGGGGCGTAGGCACTCGATGGAGGTCGTCATGGTGGTATCGAGGGTCAAACTAGTCGTGGCCTCGACCCAGGTACTGGTCCTGGCAATAACCACGATCTTCACGTCGTAGAGGCGATCTTGGGCTTTGTGCCGACTGAACTGTGTCTTCCATGACTGACCTGCTGTGAATCCTATTGCGTGATTGGGAAACGGTTGAGTTCTGTTCTCCGGCTGCCTTGAGCAGTGCCCGAATCTGCTATAAGCCTCTTCTAGCCTCGAAACGGGATGGCTAGATTGAATCTGCAATACGGGCAGCTGCTGCAACATTTAGGATTGGAGTTCGCTATACCTGACACTCATCCTGAGGTCCAGTTGGAAACAATTGCTGCTCCCATCGACTAGAACTTGGAACATGTCTGCGGACGTGGTCGTCGAGTGCTTGCTGCAGATTCTCCAAGCACGCACGCTCAGCCAGAGTGGCTACACACGCAGCCTCTAAGGCCTGAGCCTCGGGGGTCTTCCCAACGATGGGGGTCTAGAGAGCTTCCAAGGCCTGATCATTTCTGCGCTGCAACTCTTCCCTCTGTTCCACAATGAGGGCCTGAGGATAGTACTCGTTGTTGTTGCACGAAGGATCGCTGCTACCGCCCACGCCACGGGAAAATCCTGGAGAGTTGCGCTGGGGACCAACCATGTGGATTTCCGTCGCGGGGTCGTTGCTTTCGCACTTGGAGAGAGTATCCGAATGGCCAGTCGACAGATCGAACAAGCCATATAGGGACTCATCAGGATCGATTATCGTGATTTGAGTTGTGGCCGACTAATGGGCCACCGCGTGCTTCACCCACCGCTAGAGCCACGAGCGATCGGATCGCTTGCGGCGATGGGCCGCGTGAAGTGAAGACGCCATGGGAGCCTACCGACATTGAGTCGGCGACTGCCTCAGGAGGACGCCGTAGGCACTCTCATGGAAGTGCGCCGCCCCGCGAATGGGGGCGCCTCGAGATCAAGGGGGGCCTCTTGGAGCCAGGCCGAATCGTCAGCGATGAAGGTGAACGCGCCGAGACGGATCTCGCGACCCAAAGACAATCCACCACCGGAAACCATGTTTAAAAAGATCAAAGATCGCAACCTCACCGGAAGTCGCTTAGAGGCCTGCCCCACGGTGGGCGCCAACTGTCGTGCGAACAGATCTGACAGTAGAGATAGGGGGTACATAGTAGAGGGCAGAGTCCTAGCTATGGCAAAGTTGTACACTCGGTTTTACGAGTTCAGGCCCCTCTCGGAGGAGGTAACAACCCTACATCTCGGTGCCACCGAGGCTTGTTGATTGGAGTGTTGAGTTACAGGGGGTGCGAACCCTTGTGCCAGAGGGGAGGAGTGGCTTATATAGAGTGCGTCGACCCCTCGCAGTCCTTAGTTATGTAAGGGTTCAATGGGGGAAGTCACATACGTTATTGGTAACGCTCGTGTTTAATGGCCTTTATGGTGGCGGAGTGACTGACCGACTGTTGCTATCTACAGGTGACCTTAGGTATTCTGTCCTTCGAGTGAATTCTTATAGTCTGACTGAATGATGACAGTCGAGTGGAATTGGGGTGTCCGAGTGGATCTTCTGTCGAGTGGGTTGCACTCCGTGATGATTCCAGTCGGTATCTTCTTTCTATCTTCGTAGGCCTTGACCTCTTGTGTGGTGTCCTTGGGAAGGGCATATAGGTCAGGCCTAAGACCCTACCCTAGGTACATGTCATTGTCAGCGTCTGACCTAATCCCATCTCCATGACAATACAGAGCTGTCGTCACCTCCTGTTCTTCTTTGGGAGGGCTGATCCTGAGTCCATTCGGGGCTCCGGAGAGGGGGATTCGTTGTCGTCATCATCATCAACCCTTTTTCATCAACAATTACATGATACTCAACACGGGGAGTGAGTAATTCCTTCATAGGCTTGTTGAACGGTGATGGAGATGGATGAGATTTGTCATGCAATCGGGTCATTTTGCTAGGGCTTGATCCCTAGTATCTACTATGCTGTGAGATTGATGTTGCTATGACTTCGATATGCTTAATGCTTGTAAGTAGGGTCCAAATTTAATGATTTCAGATCTAAACCTATTATGTTTTTATGAATATATATATGAGTTCTTGATCTTATTTGCTAGTTATATGCACTAATTATTGTTCTGAACCGTAAATCCCAAGGTGAGAATAATTGGGTACTCTCCAGGGATGACTGTAATTCGAGGAGTTCATGTATTCACCATGTGTTAATGCTTTGATCCGGTTCTCTATTAAAAGGAATACCTTAGTTATGCTTAGATTTCCTTATGGACCCCACTGCCATGGGAGAGTAGGAAAAAACATGAAATGCAAGTTCTTATTATAAGCACATATGACTATATACAGAATACATGCCTACATTGAATTGATGAATTGGAACTATTGTGTATCGCTCTAGGTTGTGACTGTTACATGATGAATGTTATCCATATAATTATCCATCGCTTATCCAATGCCTACGCTTTCCTCATATTGTCTTTGCTAAGTTACTAGTATTGCTGCTACTGTTACAATCACTACAAAACTGCTACTGTTAATATTGCTACTGTTACCGCTACTATTGAAACTATCACATTACTGTGTTACTAATAATTTGCCGCGGAGAAATAACTTCTCAGGTGTGGTTGAATTGACAACTCAACTGCTGAGGTTTACAAATATTCTTTGACTCCCATTGTGTTGAATCAACAAATTTGGGTGAAATACTATCCTCGAAGACTTTGCGATCCCCTATACTTGTGTAGGAGTGCTGGGTGACACGGTGGCTCTCCCAGACGTCCGCAAGGACGGCGATCTCGTGCTTCATCTTGTCGACGGGCTCTCCGACAGAGCGTTCCCACTTGCGGTCATGATGGATGTGGTGTAAGGGAGGAGGATGTGGAGCGCATGTGTTGTGGTAGAAAGTTTAGTCGGGTGTGACCACCTTTACATAGCAGATTCCCGTGAAGCCAAGCGTCCGGGTGCGTCAATGCGCGACGCTGGAGTTGGTTCCTCGGTCGGTGAGCCTGCTTAATGGTGGCCTACGGATGGCACGCATTGAACGGGTGTGGCAGATATACATCCCGTCCCGTACAGTCACGCTGGGGACGCAACGCGAGCGGCGCTCTTGGCCGGTGCGCCGCTTCAATACCGGCGCCAATGAGAGGTCGCGTCTACTCAGTCATTATAGAGCGAATGCGTGCAGCTGGCACCGGACGAGAACGCTCGCGGGTCAAGGAGAAGGGTTTTTGGTTTGCCAGGGTAGTCAGGAGCGGTCGTGGCAGCAGTCCGGACGCCCGCAAAACCTTCATTTTGTCTTTGATTTGCAAGAAAAAACGTGTCCAGACCGTCGAGCGAGTCAATGCAATACCGTATTGAATGGCTTCCCTGACCTCCTCCTGGTACCTCCCATGAGAAGTTCATAAGATCGCACATGGCACCATTCCAATTCTGCCAGCTATGTAAAGGATTGTCCTAAGAAAACTATGTAAAGGATTAGGCAAAAGCCAAGTGGAGGGCTCCCATTTTTCTACGGCCGGCCAAGAAAAATGACGCGTCCAAAAATAAAATTCAACATGAAACACTAGTAATTTTATTACGCCACGTTAACTCCGACATTTCTTAATCATCGTACTACGTATAAAGAAGGTATCTGTCCGTCAGTCGGCAAAGTTCTGAGTACCACAACAGTAAACAAAGGCTACCAGTAGTAGGCAGCTAGGGTGAGGACCTAATGATTAGGTAACGATAAACAAGTCGCGCGGCGCACATGGTGAGTACGCGAATCCTTGCCGCTTCCTTCCCCGGCCATTGACGAAAGGGCACTACTCTGCACCGGCGCATCGGCGCAACGATTCGGCCGGTCGAACTAGTACCGTACGATTCCTAGGTGATGCAACGACTGCTATCCATCTGATATTCTTCCTCACTTCGTCCTTTTCCCCATCGTCTTCATGAAAATAATGCAGGGCCGCACATCGGAGTGAGAGGAGGCTGCAACCAGCACCGTCAACCCCGCCGTAATCCCTACGAAGCGACGGAATCCGAAGCACCGCCGCTCACCCTGGGCTCGCCGCCGCTCGCCGCCCTTAAACAACCTCCTCCTCATGCTCGAAAAAAATTGATCCATAGAGCTTGTAGTACGAATCCTCGCCGATTCCAGCATGAAGAATCCTCATCCGCAGCCTCGCAGCTGCCGTGGCGTCGTCGTCCTCGTCCCCGGGCAGGAGTTCGCCGTCGCAGCAGTGTCATCAGAGTTGCTGCGGGTCGCAGCTCGTCATGAATGTAAGTAGCAAAAAAATTGCAGGTCGTAGCAAAAATCTACAACGCTTGTAGCAAAATCATCGTTGCCGAAGTGAATGATCGCAGCTCCGCCGTGAATGGTCGTAGCAAAATAATTCGTCAGACATAGAAAAAAACCATGGCAGTTGCAGCAAAAAATCATCGCTGTCGTCGTGGGGGCGCAACTCAGCCATGGATGAATGTAGCAAAAAACCTCGCCGGTTGTAGCAAAATCCGACGGTGGTGGCAGCAAAAATCATCGTCTCCGTTTGGTTCCAGCAAAAGAGTTTATCGGTTGTCGCATCCCTCGTCAGCGGATGTAGCCTCTCGCGCGGCGGTTGCAGCATTCAACAAAAAGGGTGAAGCTCTGTATGGGCACATCCATGGTGACTGTTGAATCGACGTCTCCAGTGCGCCAAGGCCAGCACAAAGACGACTCAAAAAGGTTGAGGCTTTTTCAAACTACGGTAGAAGCTTTCCGGTGAACGATGGTTCGAGCACGGCCCCTTTGCAGCTCTCCCCGCCGTCGTCTTCTCCGCCCTCGCAATGGCTCGCCCTACCAGCAAGGGCTCGTCATGCCCGCACGCTGCGTCCTGCGTGTGGCACTGGCGGTGGAGATTTAGAGAAGCAGTTGCTCTGCGTTGTGGGGAAGAAGAAGAAGAAGACGTTGTGGAAAAAACGATTCGATTGAGGAGCGCTCCCGCACGCACGATGTAGAGCAATCGCAAGGCTCGCGAGCGACCGGCCCAATCTTGGGCCGGCAGTCCGGCCACAAACGTTTCCCTTGACGAAATCATTCGGGTACTCCTTTGTCGTAATCCGGCCGCGGAGGACGCTAATCATGTTCACACCCGCGCGCTCTTCACATAATTACCGCATGCGGCGTACGAGTGGCAGCTGGATGCCGCCCACGAAGGAGTAATTTATGTGGCCTTTCTGCAAAACTTCTCCGTGTTTTTTCTTTTTGAGAATGTCAGACTTTATTGATCAAACAACAAACTTATAGAGAGTCTTCCAGATACAATCCGAAGCAGAACGAAAAATATAAAGACTAGATGAGTTCAAACTTGATCTAGCTAATATACATAAGCTAAAATATTGTACTGCCGACGAACATGCTTAAAAGCCACAGAGGAAAGACCATTAGCCAAGTCTTTGACATCCACGAGAATGGATCCCACCACCGAGCGGTCTCTTGATGGAGATTCCAATCGCTGCACAACTGAGAGGCAATCTGTGTTGAAAATAATATCATCAAAGCCCACCTCACGAGCAAGGTTGATCGCCCGATGGAGTGCTAAAGCTTCAGCCATCTCTGGAGATAGTGCACCCCTCATGGGTTCAGAACAGGCAGCCACACACGAGCCCTCATGGTTGAGCACCAGCACCCCTATGCCAGATTTGTTCATCTCCTCCGACATAGCAGCATCGGAGAAAGTTGCCCCTGTTCCCTGAAGCGGCGGAGACCATAAACGATTCGAGGCTAGCTTCTCCTAGCTTCTTGAGCTTCTTGAGCTTCTCCTAGCTTCTCCTAGCTTCCGCGCTCCGTGCGTCGCGCCGACGGCCACTCCGGCCCCGGCGCCCACCCTCCCCTCCTCGCGCCGACGGCCGCTCCGGCCCCGGCGCCCACCTCCCGTTGCTCCGGCGGCCCCTTCTCCCCGGCGAGCCCCATGGCCTCCCAGGTTTCCCTCTCGGCGGCCTCGACAGACTCCGCCTCTCCTTCCCCTCCTCCGGCCCAACGGCCGCCGCTTTGCTCCATCGTTGTTGTCCCCGACGTGCTGGGCACTGCTCTCGGGCCAATCGTCCAGGGAGGGCCCCCCCGCCTGCCGAACCCTCCGGCCCCTGGATCTGGGTGGCAATCCCCCCATGGCCGCAGCTTGGCCCACCCCTCCCGCCAGCCGGGCCCTCCGGTCTTCGGTGGCGACCCGCGCCGCCCCCCTGCGCGTCGCTCTCCGGATGGGCGGGGACCGGCCATCCTGCCCTCCGCCAGGCCGCCCCCGAGGTCGCGCATCCCGCCGGCCTTGTTTGGGTCCTGCTACAACTGTGGCGACGCGAGGCACATCTCCGTGGATTGCCCCAATCCGACCAGATGCCTGAGGTGCGGTGGAGACGGGCACATCGCGCGCGGGTGCGTGCGCCCGCGCAGCTCCTCCCCGCTCGACCAGCGCCGCCCGCCCCCAGCTCTGCGCCCGAGTCCGCCGGTCGGCCCTCCTTCGTCGCAGCCGCCGGCTACTGCCGCCGCCCCTCGCCCCGTCGCCGTCCTGCCACCCCCGCCGCCTGGACCGCCGCCTGCCGGTGCGGTCCGTTTGGAGCGCTCGTGGGCGCAGGTGGCGGGTGCAGCCCCTGATCCGGCCGCGTCCGGCCTGCCATCGGCGGGGAGCGTCGCGGGGCCGTGCTTCTCGGCGCCGTTCGACCTGGTCACCTCGCCGCGACGGGAGGTGGATCAGGTGGTGGATTGCTGCTTCTTGCGGCGTGGTGAAGACATTGACGTGCTCGAGGCCGAGCTCACAAGGGCGGTCGTGGTCACCGTGGCGGAGCCCAGGCCCCCGGTGGATCTGGCGGACGCGGCTCGCGCCCTGCACGTGGAGTTCAACCTCGGCCCCGCCGACATGTCCATTCGACCGTTTCATCCCCAAGATTTCCTCGTTCTTTGCAAGTCCAAGGCAATTAGGGACAGGATGGTGGCTCATGGCTGCACCGGTGCGTCGCGTTTCGCCCTGTCGTTGCGCCCCTGGCTCAGGCAGGAGCGGGCGACGGCCATCGTCATGCCATTCTTGGTGCAGCTGCGGCTTGTGGGCGTCCCGGCAAATGCTTGGACCATGCGCACGGCTGAGTCTGTCCTGAGGGATCTGGGCTTGGTGGTCAAGGTGGCCGGCTCCACGGCCCAGCGCGACGACATGGCCGGCTTCCGCGTCTGGCTGCACACCGATGACCCGGCGCGCATCCCGCCGCGCCGCATCCTTGTGCTGGAAGAGCCAAGGCGTCGTGATGAAGGTGTGGACGCTCTCTGGTACCCCATCGATATCGTGCAAGAAGAGCCACCTATGTTGGTCTCCGAGGGATCGCTTTCGAGGCCGCCGCCGCCGGCGGATGATGAGGACGACGTGCAGGATTTGGACCGGCCTGGAGAGGTTGACATGGGTGGAGCTGGGGGTCAGAGCGGGTCTGGCGGCCGGCGGCGTAGGGCCGGGGCCGCCCAGGGCTCGGCCGCTGCGTCTTCGACTCGGCCACCGCCGGCGACAAGGGCCGCCGCCGGGGTCGTTCAAACGGATCCTACCCGGTCTTTGGCACCTGTGGACCCTGGCCCCAGCTGCGTCGCTGTCTTCGAACAGGTGTGGAGCCCAGTGAGCTGGTGAATGGTGGATCGGTCGTTGGACCAGCCGTTGCGGGACACGTGGAGAGTTGCGAGCGGGGCAGCCTGCACGCCTCGGCGCAAAGCGAGGCCTTTCCAGCGGAGATCCCGACATCGCCTGTGTCGTCTTGCGCGTCCCAACAGCTGATCGGACAGCTGTAGCGCCAAGAGGCTGCGGGATTGGCTTCCCCTCGCTCGGTCGGCCAACTGCAGCACGCTTTTGACCAGGAGGAGGACCGGTCCGACACCGTTGCTGCCGCTGGATGTCGAAGCAGGGAGACCGGCAGGTTTCGTGTTGGTGATTGGGCGGCTTAGGTTTCGGACGAGAATCGGGCTGTAGTGCAGGTGGACAGGGATCTTGGTGGGGCCGACAGCTGTGCCACCCTGCCGCTAACAGACGAGATGGAGGGTGGGACCGAGGAGGCTGGTTCACCGGCTAGTGTGGACAAAGGCTGTGGGCGCGCTGCATGGGATTCCCCCAGCTCGCCAATCACGCCCCTCGGCTTGGCTGGGTGGACCCCAGTGGCCATGCAGGAGGATGGGGATGCTCACGTACGCGTGGAGATGCACATGCAATCACAGGACTGGGTCTGCGTGAGTCTCTCGCCGGGCTCCCCAAATAGCATGCCGAGCCAGTTGGTGCATGATACACAGCGTCATCAGGAGGGGCCGACGAATGAAGCCCACGCCCCCCAACTGGATCAGCTTTGTGCGAGCATTCGGCGCGCCCTCTCCCCTATCCTCCCCCAACCGGAGAGCAGAGCACCACCACCAGCAAAGCGGAGGCCACGACAGAAGAGGACAATTCCTAGCATCACGCCTCGAAGGAGCGCACGTCTGGCAAGGGGTCCGGCCAGGGGATCCAAGGCCTCCAAGCAACAACAAGTCATCATCCGGAAATTATGCTTGGCCAACGAGGCGGAAATCATCAGCAACGAGTCACTTGAGGCATATGCAGAGCTCTTCTCACGGCCGTTGACGGAAGGCCAAGTGGCGGCCATCCTTGCCCTGTTTGGTTGGGACCCATCCATCCTACCGGCAGTGGAGGTGGCCGAGGCGGAGTGATCCTCCTCATGCTGTGAGGCGGACCCGTGGGCCTTGCTCATGGCAAAACACAACTGCCAAAGGTGTTGGTGTGGAATGTTCGTGGACTTAACTCGCCGGCGCGGACGAGTTCCACCTACCATGTAGTTGTTTCGGCTAACCCTAGCATTGTGTGCTTCCAAGAGACAAAAGTGGAGACTGTAACGCTAGACCTCATAAGGCAATGCCTTGGCAATAAATTCGAGAATTACTACTACTTGCCAGCGGTGGGCACACGGGGTGGCATCCTCATTGCGTGGGATCATACGGTTGTCGCATTGTCCAACCCACACTACACTTCTAACACCCTAACAGCCCTGGTGCAGCCACATGGGGCCTCGGTGTGGTGGCTCACAGGGGTGTACGGACCGCATAGTGATGCCGACAAAGTGGAATTCCTGGCTGAACTTGAGGAGATTCGAGACTTGCATGCGGGGCCGTGGGCGATCGTGGGCGATTTCAACCTACTCACAAACCCTGAGGACAAAAGCAATGAGGCTATCAACCGTCGGATGATTTCGCGATTCAGATCAAGGTTGAACAGGCTTGAGCTCAAGGAGATGTATTTGATAGGGCGAAGGTACACGTGGAGCAATGAGAGAAGGCTGCCAACTATGGAGAAGATTGACCACGTTTTTTCTACAAACTCATGGGAGGACTTACACCAGTCCTGCCTGCTGACGGCGCTGGGATCCGTGGTCTCTGACCATTGCCCGCTTCTCCTCGACTTGGATGCAGCGTTCCACATGGGCAGGCGGTTCCGGTTTGAAGCATTCTGGCCGAAGGCTGAGGGGTTCCGAGATGCGGTAGCTGAGGCTTGGCACTCGATCCCATCAACTGGGAATCCTTTCAATGTGTTGGATAGTAAACTTCGGGCCACTGCCAAAAAGTTGCAACGGTGGAGTGAACGGTGGATTGGAAACATCAAGATGCAGATTCTGATCGCGCATGAGATCATCTTCAGGCTGGACGGGGCAGCGGAGAACCGCATCCTTACGGATCAGGAGCATGGGCTTCGGAAAGTGTTAAAAAGGAAGCTACTAGGTTTAAGCTCGCTGGAAAGAACAATTGCCCGACAACGGTCTCGCATTCTCAAGCTCAAGGAGGGAGATGCCAACACTGGGTTTTTCCACCGGCATGTGTGCCATAGACAGCGCAAAAATGCCATTCTTACCTTGCGGCATAATGAGGAGATCATCACAGGACAGGAGAGCATTGCACGAGTGGTTGATGCGCACTATGCTAGCGCTTTCGGTTCGCCCCACCAACGACTGCATTCGATTGACTTGGACCAGCTAGACCTCCCAACCAGGGACATGCCAAACTTGGAGGCACCTTTCTTGCCAGAAGAAGTGGAGAAGATCATCAAGTCAATGCCACTAGACAAAGCTCCGGGCCCGGACGGTTTTACAGGCAGGTTCTACGCCACTTGTTGGCAGATCATCAAGGTGGATTTCATGCGCGCTCTGGACCAGTTTTTTAGCGGAGATATGCGAGGTTTGGCGGCCATCAACCGAGCAGTGGTAACCCTCTTACCAAAGAAAGAGGGTGCAGTTGACCTTAAGGATTTTAGGCCAGTCAGTCTAGTTCATGGGGCCATCAAGATCTTCGACAAAATACTGGCGACGAGGCTTGCGGATGAGCTGCCGTTCCTGGTGGGTAACCATCAAAGTGCCTTCGTGCGGGGCCGTACTCTGCATGACAACTTCATGCTCGTGCAGTGTACTGCAAGGAGACTACACGCGCTGAGAAACCCAACGGTCCTGCTCAAGCTCGATATATCAAAGGCCTTTGATACGGTGAAGTGGCCGTTTCTCCTGGAAGTTATGACACGGCTTGGCTTTGGGCGGAGATGGAGGGATTGGATTTGTGGACTGCTTGCCACTTCGACGACGAAAATTGCAGTGAATGTGGTGCCAGGCGAAACGATCTATAATGCGTGTGGGCTAAGGCAAGGTGACCCGATCTCCCCAATGCTATTCATCCTCTGTATGGAACCACTACAAGCCTTGTTCAGCAAAGCCATGGATCAGGGCATCTTCGCCCCCATGGCTACAAATGGAGTGCACCAGCGGCTGTCCATGTTTGCCGATGACGTCATGCTGTTTTTAAAGCCTTTGCCTCAAGAGATCAATGCTTGTAGAGAGATTCTGACCATGTTTGGGGCTGCCTCGGGCCTTGTGGTGAATCTGGCCAAGAGCGCTGCTTTGCCCATCCGATTGCTCTCAGGAGGAGTTAGATGCAGTGTGCACATCCTTGGCTTGCACAAGCTCATCTTTCCCTTGCAAGTATCTTGGCCTACCACTCTCAATCAGGAAGGCCACACCTGCGCAGTTCTAGTACTTGGTGGAGAGCTTCGCTAACCGGCTGCCCAATTGGAAGGCCGCCTCCCTACCGAAAAGTGGAAGACTGATCCTCATTCTCTCGGTACTATGTGCGATCCCCATTCACGCTATGCTCGCCATGAATATACCCCCGAGGACGCTCACAGCCCTGGAAAAGATTTGCCGAGGTTTCCTCTGGTGTGGCAAGATGGAGGCGCGCGGTGGCAATTGTGCCGTGGCATGGAACTCGGTGTGCCGTCCTGGGTGGGCAGGAGGTCTCGGCATACCAAATTTGAGGTGGTTGAACACCGCCATGATGGCAAGATGGCCGTGGCTACAGCGCACCGATCACATGAGGCCTTGGACGGAATTCCAAATACCAATCCCTGCGGAGTCAAGAGCACTCTTCCGCGCGGCGGCAACGGCTAAGGTGGGGCATGGACATGACACACGATTCTGGGAGGACAAATGGATCGACGGCTACCGAGTCCAGGACTTCGCGCCCATGATCTACTCGAAGGTAGCCACACAAACGAGATCTTCGCGAATGGTAGCAGCGGCACTTACTAATCATGCCTGGGCGGTGGACGTCGGGCCTGAGCTTACGGCTGGCGTGCTAGAGCAGTTTTTGGACCTATGGCATCGTGTGGAGGGCGTGGTCCTGTGTGAGAACGAGCCGGACAAGATATTATGGGCATGGGAGAAGGATGGCATGTTCTCGGCACGCTCGGCATACGCGGCCAAGTTCGCGGGTCTGGAGGTGGCACCAACGGCGGAATTCACGTGGAAATCTAGGGCGCCTTTACAGCGTCGGTTCTTTGCCTGGCTCGTCATGAAGAACAGGTGCTGCACCTCTGACCGCCTCGCCAATAGGGGACTCCCTCACCACAGTTCGTGCCCATTCTGCGGCCAACAGGAGGAGACCATCACCCACATCACGATCGGCTGTGACTTCGCTAGAGCAATTTGGAACAAGGTGTGCCTCACCTTGGGACAACCAGACCGTGCCCCAACGGCGACAGAATCCCTCCCCGAGTGGTGCATAAGGCAGGGGGAAATCGGGCAGCAACGAAGGATATCTAGGACAATTTCTATCATGGTTCTATGGGAGCTATGGATCCACTGGAATGCAGTGGTCTTTGACGGAGTGGTGCCATCCACACTCACGGTGCTAAAGAGCATTGAGCGGGAGGCCAAGGCATGGAAGCAGGCAGGCTTACTGCAAGGGGAAGTTGAAGTGTTCATGCTGGGCCTTGCAACGTGGGAGAGTAGCGAGTAGTCTTTATTCTGAGTAGTCGGGTGGTGTGGCCGAGGGCTACATGTAAATAACCTTGTGCTGGCATTTGGTGGAGGGTTCTTATCCTTTCCTTCTATAATATATGATACGCACACTCGTGCGTATTCGAGAAAAAAGAAAAAAATAAACGATTCGAGGACAAGTTCTCACGCCTGAAAGCAGGAACAGGTTTGTAGAGGTGTTGGAGGATCAAATCAATATACGCCTTGGCCCTGGCAGCAGTACGCCCTGGCGCCGGTGGAACCGGCTCGTTCCTCGCCTCCCAGATGTGCCAGATAGCGACAGTGATGATCGTCGCTTCCCGATCCAAGGAACCAGAAAGGAAGTCAAAGAGCCACTGCCTGGGAGATGAGAAGGACGACCGACGAAGCTTGATGTTGAAAGAAGCCTTGAGCGCATCCCACACAGCGCGAGCATGGGGGTAGAATAGCAAGGTGTGCTCCACACTCTCGGGACGGGCACAAAAACAGCAGTCCGTTCTCGCTGGGACCTGACGCCGCCACAGTTGGTCCCCGGACGTAAGGCAGTCCTGAGCCAAACGCCGAAGAAGGATCTTCATCTTGTTGGGAACCTTGACAGGCCATAAGGATTTCCACAACTTTTCTTCCCCCGGCTAGTCCGAGCGCTGACCCAAACCATTCCTGCTTCGCGCATTCAGAAAACTGCTGGTTCTCGCCATATTGTACGCAGATTTGACAGTGTAAACACCAAACTTCTTGTGATTGAAAATGAATTGTACTAGTACGTGAGTTCTTTCTGTTGCAGGATGCAACTCCCATCAATCTGAAAGCGCCAGCTAATCATAGTCCATCAGTTGAACCAACAAGACTTGGCACTGATTGAGCCATGAGAATGCTCCAACAGACAAGTAGGAGTATACGATACATATCATATATACTCACGCGGTACCACATGTGCGCCACACACTTGTGTTATTATGACTTGCGAATGATCAAGTCTAAGTGGAAGGGGCGAGATAGTATTTGTGTCTGCTTTCAATGTCAGAATGTATTGGTGCTGCCTCTTGGTGGGAAGGCACCAGGTGGCGTATACAGCACAGTGTTGTTGCGTGCCATGCGCTTTGCAATCAACCATGATGCTGCTATTGCCCCCGTCGGCAACTTTCCGCCATCCCACTTCTTATCCTCTTTATAATCTCAAACGTAGAGTATCGAGCATAAAACT
This sequence comes from Triticum aestivum, assembly GCF_018294505.1. Classification (NCBI taxonomy): domain Eukaryota; kingdom Viridiplantae; phylum Streptophyta; class Magnoliopsida; order Poales; family Poaceae; genus Triticum; species Triticum aestivum. Next base: position 215,963,023 of record NC_057795.1, read on the forward strand.
AGTACTACATGCTATGAGGCAAGTCCGCAGAACTATCTATTTTAATTTTCACAGACTTCAAATCAGAAAACCCAACTTTCTGGTAGTTTCATAGCTTACACATATTATGACATGACGGCCCCACCCGTCAGGCATGGATGTAAGGAGAGGACCCTAACGGCCGTCAACTGCTCGGTCCCGTTGGACCTGGTCAAAACAGCCCGAGCCGTCATGGTGTCTCTCAGTCCGCTCGCTCTCCTCTCCCTCTCTCTCTGAGCTCGACTCGGGCGGCGACCCACCCCGCTACTCATCGTCGGTGAGTTGCTCCACCAAGATAACCATTGTGTCCAGCCAATCCCCACTGTCCCAAACCCTAGGAGGATGGATCTAGGGCTCAGTGAGCTTATGAGGAAGAGGAGGAGGTGTGTCCGGCCAGGGCGTGGAGGCCGTAGAAGGCATCAACGCAGGGCGACTACTCCTTGAAGTACAGCCACCGGCTTTCAGACAGGATCTTGGTGCACTGCATCGATGATGAGTTTGAGTGTGTGATCCCCATTGGGTCAATCGAATATAAGAGCAAATCATCCGATGGGCGAGGAGGGAGCCTGAATATCACTACAAGTTGGTTGTCTTTCATGTACCCTTGATCAATTTAGGACTTGTTAGTCTCTTCATGATGAACCTATGTATGAATCTTTGCGATGAACTAATGTTTGAATTCTTGTGATGGAATGAATCTTTCTGTTGAACCAACGTATGAGTATTTGGAATTTTTGTGGTGAAGCAAAGTATGAATCTTTGTTTGTGATAAATGAATCCTTGTCACGAACCAATGTACAAATTGTTGTTTGTGATCAAATGAATCTTTGCCATGAACCAATGTATGAATCTTTGTTTGCGATCAGATGAATATTTATCAAGAACCAATGTATGAATGTTTGTTTCTAATCAAATTCAACTTTGTGATTAGTCAAGCTTCTTGTGATTAGACATGTTGCTATAGGGTTCTCGTGACCAATGAAGTTTGTTGTGATCACTCAAGCTTGCTGTGGCAGTCAAGCTTCTTATGATTAGTCAAGTTGATTTTGTCATTTTGTCAATTTGAAGCTGCTAGTGATCAATGAAGCTTGTTGTGATCAGTCGAGCTTCTTGTAATCTTTGTGATCCGTCAAGCTTCTTTTGTCAATTTGAAGCTTCTTATGATCAAACATGTTGTTATAGTGGCCAGTTGGCCAGAAAACTATGAAATAACATGATAATTTGTCCATATAAACATAGCAAAGTGTTCTAAACAAAAGAAAACAATAGAAAGCTATGAAATAACAAGTTCTCGATGTCCATATCAACATACCACCATAGTTCAGCAACACTATACCAACATAGTTCAGCAACACTGATCAAACATAGTTCATTATAGACATGCTCAAGTTGCACATCACACACACCTAAGTTCAATGCATCATAACTAAGAATCTCATCTTCAACATCACACATAAGATAGTTTAGTAGTTCCCACCTAGTAGTGAAATACCCCATCTTCCTGTAATTTGGCATTGTTTTCCTCTCTAGCCCCACTTGCACACAAATGAACTAGCAGCTCTAGGTGCATTGAAGGCTATAGATGCACCTCTAGATATTGTTGCAACACTGGTGATTATGGATGTAGAGGTAGTAGAAGACCTTGTATTTTTGGTAGGGGCAGATGGAGCTCTTCTCTTTCTTGATGTAGAGGTACCAGTTCTTGTTGTTGAATATGTTGTTGTTGAAGCTCTCACTGGAGGTGGAGCCGGTGTAGAGGCAGCTTAAGATGGAGCAGGTGCAGAGGAAGTTGGTTGTGCTGTAGGAGGCCTTAGGGATCTGGTGGGCTTTATAGTACTATCTCTTGCTGCAAGTGTAGGTGCGGAAGAAGCTGAAGGTGGGGCAGATGTAGACCCATTTGCTCCAGGTGTTGTTGATGGAGATCCAGGGAACATGGTTCTATTCCCATGCATATTAAGTAACATGATAAATACTTATGTGTGAATGAACATATAAATGAAATTGGCACTTTAGGTGCATCTAGTGCCACCCCTAGTTGGTTTTGGAGTATTGACGACAAACATGGTTGAGGGACTAATGTGCTTGTGAGAATTGCAGGATAACACAGGTAGTAGTCCCTCATTGATTCGGTTTACCTACCAGACATGACCCCTAAAAATGTGTGAAGACATTGAAGACAATGGTGGTTCGTGAAGACATTCACGGCGAAGATTATGACACGTGAAGATATTCACTTGACGACTATGGAGTGCGAAGACATAGCTGTTTCGTAGTTTCCTTTCTTATTTATTGGGTCATAGGAACCACCATACTGTTAAGTGGGGTCCAAGTGAACAAAGTCAGAGTGACTGAAGTGATGCTCAACCAAATCCTATGTCTTCGAGCGAAGACAATGAGAGCAAACCTTATCCAGAGATGGATGAATCGGCTTTGCCTCTAGCCCAAGCCAAGCTGTCGTGTGTGTTTGAAATCTGACAGTTGGACATGTGTCAGTTCCTTAGTGACCCAGGGTCATTCCGGACATATCAGGTTGGGTTGCCTCCTGGCTATAAATAGCCGACCCCCTACACCATAAATTGGTGACTGCTTAGAGTTAGTGCACGACTTTTGTCGTTTGAGAGCAACCCACCTCCGAAGCATTTGAGAGAGAGAGAGAGAGAGATCCTTGCGAGGACAAAGCCCAAAACAACAGAGCCAAAGAGTGTTAGGCATCACTGAAGTCTTTCTGTCCACGTGACCCGAAGACTTATTACACTTGAGGAATTTAAATCCTCCAGCTGGTTAGGCGTCGCGTTCTGAGAATCCAAGAGTCATTGTGGATTGCCGGTGAACGAAGTCTGTGAAGGTTTGGTAGACTACCTCGAAGACTTACCAGAGTGATTGGGCGAGGACTGGGTGTCCTTAGCTCAAGGGGAATAAGGTGAAGACAAAGTCTTCTGAGTTCAATCTCAGCCTCCCTAACCAGACCTACAGTTGTCACAACAACTAGAACTAGTCTACCAAATCCTTGACTTCACCAAGCAACTGGTTCTATCCCTTTCTCTCCTTACTTTACAGTTTGTCTTCATGAATTCATTGCTTGCCTGCCCGATTCGTTTGATTTCACTGTGTGAAGGCTTATATCTGTTTAGCTACGTACTATCTTCCATACTGATCATGTCTACCTAGTTGCAGTTAGTCTTCGTGCTTTCCCTCTATTGTATGCTTGACTAATGCTTGCCTAGTGTAGTCTTCATTCCGCTTCTTACTATATATGCTCAGTTTACCTGTTTGTCTTCAAAGCCACCGTGTTTTCAAGACTTTCATAAAAATTGCCTATTCACCCCCTCTAGTCGATAACTAGCACTTTCAATTGGTATCAAAGCAAGGTACTCCCTTGTTCTGTGTGATTCGGTATAACCACCTGGAGTTTTATCTATGTCGACTGCAGGGATAATCAAGGTCTCCGCTGCGTGCCCCGTCTTCGATGGCACTGACTACCCCTACTAGAAGAACAAGATGCGCATGCATCTTGAAGCCGTTGATGTTGATCTCTAGTATGTCGTCAAGACTGGTGTTCCCAAAGTCGGTGAAGGTGTCACCGCTGCTGATGTCAAGAGATTTGCACAACTGGACTCAACCACGAAGAACATCATCTGTGGTCATCTGACCAAAGGGCAGTATGGCCATGTGAGTACACTGAAAACTGCAAAGCTGGTCTGGGACTGGCTGTCCAAGGTCAATGAAGGCGTCTCAACTCAGAGAGACTCAAGAATCGATGTTCTTCGCAATCTCTTCAACCGCTTCAAGAGAAATGACAATGAAAATGTCCAGCTCACGTTCGATCGCTTGACTAGTATTACCAATGAGCTTCGTGATCTTGGCGCCACTGAGATCACCAAGCATGAGATCATGAAGAAGCATTTGATCACTTGACAGCTCGTTTGACACCTTAGCCCTGATGATGCAAGAACGTCCTGGCTTCAGAGATCTCGATCCGTCTGACATACTTGAGAGGATCAACACACATGAGTTCCAGCTATCTGAGAAGCGTGATATCTATGGTCCAACTATGGCCGAACCAGTGCCCTGAAGGCAAAAGTTGTTTCCTCATCTGAAGAAGAATCTTATTGCAGCCTTGGTGATCCCGAAGAGCTTGGCAAAGAGCTTGCAATGCTTGTGAGGAAGTTTCAGAAGTTCTCCAAGAAGAATCGGTTCAGCAAGTGTTCAAGGTCTAGCTCAAAGAACGACGAGGCTTCATCATGTGATACAAGAAGAGAACTTGACACAAATGCAAGAAGACATGCCACTACATCTCTGAGTGTCCTCAGTGGGATAAGGAATCAAATAAGAAGAAGAAGAGCAAGGAATATGATTCTGATGACAAGAAGAAGAAGAAATCATCAAAATCTTCTTCAAAGTCTTCATCTCACAAGAAGACCTCATTGACGGTGTCCTGGACTAGGGGGTACTCACCACGTCGTCTCCCGATCAGTTGGATTGGGCCGAGGACCACCATGGCCGTATACTCATGGGCCAGTTCGGACAACCCCTGCCGCATACAAGGAAGACTCCACAAGACTTGGCGCCCAAGACAAGGACTCTCCTAAACCATAGGCCTCCGGTGTCTTATATAAACCGAGGCCAGGCTAGTCAATAGACAATCTCATATTCATTATTATCATCTCGTGGTAGACATATGTACTCTGTACTATCCCCATATGAATACAATCAAAAGTAGGACGTAGGGTATCATCTCTTCAAGAGAGCCCGAACCTTGGTAAAATCATGTGTCCATGTTACCATCGCTCCAAGACACCTAGCTTAGGACCCCTACTACGAGATATGGCGGATTTGACACCAACATTGATGCTTTCATTGAGAGTCTACTTGGCGATCGCCGCGGATCGATGGGTGATCAGGTGATATTTTTGAGTTAGATCTATTCGTTATCTCTTAATTTCTTTAGAAATTACTACTATTGGCTCGCAACTTTTATCTGCAGATTTATCCGAGGCCTGATGGACGCAGTTGTACGCAATGGAATCGGCCCGATCCGATCAACAGACAGCCGCCGCCAAAGGCACGTGGGCGCACCGGGCTAGTGACCATTGGCTATTTCAGAATGGCTGACGCGGGATAACCCCAAGCAATCATGGCCCATGATAGAGCGTCACATCGGTCCAAACAAGGGAAGTCTATGAGTAGTATACTATTCCTTTTTTATTATTACTTCTTCCTGACCCAATGTGATTATATTACTACTAATCAACGTCTATCAGCGTTTCCAACGCTTTGTGCAAAAAGCATAGTTGATCTGCTCTATTGTTTTGTCAGTGTGCCGTGCAACCTAGCCTTACACTAACCATCGTTTTGTCAGCACGCCTCTGTTATGTCAATCGGATCCAAGCTATGTAAAAATAAAAAGCATCCGGCCAGCGGCGATCCAGCCGAGGAGTTCGCACGAGCGAGTACTACACATATGGAGCAGTGCTGGTGGCCCGATATGGACTCTGCTCCTTGGTGACATACAGGCATAATTGAGATCACGGACAAATTGTCACGATGGTCGTCTGTGGCGGCCGCATTATATCTAGCAATCAACTCGTGCGAACTGCCAGTGGTAATCACGATCCGACGGACACCACATCACATTGACATCATCGTTCCACGAAACAGCGACCTGCGTCGACATATTCGCTCGGCCAAGACGATCTTGAAGCCAGGCCATTTTTCTCCAATTACTTAATTCGCATAAATTAACCATGCATTTTTATTATTATTACTGGTTTGCACTATTTGTGTGCATAGGTAAATCGACGTCAACTCGTGTGCATTGCCGCCTCGGCGAACTGACGACGCCGTCCCTCCAACAGGCTATATTTCTTAAATTATTTATTTTGCATAGATAAATTATACAAAGGGGTTTTTCATTTTCCACCTTGCACTGCTCTATATATGCAGGAAAGTTAAGTATGGTCATACTATGTCGTTGCCCCGACAAGCCAACGTTGTGGTCCCAATTGGTGCATATCGGTTCGTGTGATCACCTTGTTGGTCGATTTGCCATACCGATATGTTAGGGTGCCTCGGGGACTTCGGCATTGAGGAGAGAGCTCTACCTCGTCGAGTGTTCGGCACACATGTCATATTTCTTTTATTACTCACTTTGCATAAATTATTAATTATGCAACGATTTTTTTATTCACTATCATTACTATTATCTCCGGTTTGCGCTATTTCCTGTGCACAGGAGAATGATCCGGATTGGGCAGCGCTATCACCTTGGCGTACCTACGTACCATGTCACCTTGGCTGGACCGGGGGCTTTGTCAATACTTCATTAACCCACGCCGGGGACTTCGGCGTCATAATGCCGGCTTGCTCCGTCGCCTCGGTCGGACTGGGGGTTACACCTCGCTACATTGGCCGTGCCATGTTGCCACTTCGGAGTGCCGAGTTCTCCGCTCGGCCACCTCGGGACCAGCATGGGGGCCGGAACTTGTCCCGCATCAAGCTCGGACCACATCATCAATGCCGAACATATTAACCAGCTAAGTTGCTTTCATGCTCAAAGTTTTAAGAATTTAAATTTTGTTCGGTCCGACCAAGCATTATACTTTTTTGGCAAAAAGTTGTTTGTGAAAAACTTCCTTGTCCAAACTTTGTTTGTGACACACAAATTCAAATACCCCGTTTACTTGGGGGATTCCCTTATGAAACCTTTCCTCTTGCAAATGATTATACTTGTACGGCTACGTTCCTTGTTCGTGTATTACGCCACAATATGCACCATGTTGACTTAAGCGATTTGCAAGCTGGGTTGCCTAGCTCCTGTGCTTACCCCCTACGTTCTTGATTGTTTGGCTATGGAGTAAAGGGAGCACCTCTGCGATTGTCATGACCGGGTCGTCCGAGCTCTGACCTCAGACAAGGTGAAGCCGAAAGCCAGTGCTCTTATTGTTTTCAATAATGGTTGTCACACAACGGAACTCATGAGTATAAAAAATCAATTGCACAAGTTGAAAGTGCGTTATATCAACTAGAGGGGGGGGGGGTGAATAGGCAATTTTTATGAATTCTTCACTGAGGAATTTGCTGGTGAGGAAATTCCTTAGCAAAGAACTACTTGCGGTGGAATAAGTACTCAGAAGTAAGCATGACAGAATACACGCATGGTCATCATGATGAAATGAAGACAAACACAGAGTACAGAAAGCGTAAACACATGATAACACAAGATGAAGACAAACAGACTGAAGAAATTGAACTGAGGAAATTGAGAAAGTATTCAGTCAAAGTCTTCAAACACAGATATGAACAATTAGTCAACACAGTAATGAAGAAATGAAAGAGTTGAGGAAATAGAACCAGTAGGGTTGGTGAAGACAATGATTTGGTAGACCAGTTCCAACTGTTGTCTCAGTTGTACGTCTGGTTGGAGCGGCTGGTTATTTAAACTCAAGGACACACAGTCCCGGACACCCAGTCACTGAGCACGCAACTCAGGACACCAAGTCCTCACCGTATTCTCCTGGAACTAAGGTCAAACAGACCTTGTACAATCACTCGTGGTAAGTCTTCATGCGACTTCCAAACCTTCATAGACTTCGATCACTCGGCGATCCACAATTCCTCTTGGATGCTCTAGACCATGACTCCTAACCGTTTGGAAGAAGCACCGTCTTCAAAGGTAAAAAGCGTCGGATCCACGCAGGATCAATCTCTTCAGTGATGCTCAATCACTTTGGGTTTGTAGGTGTTTTGGGTTTGGGGTTTCTCCTCACTCGATGATTTTCGCTCAAAGTCCTCGGAGGATAGGTTGCTCTCAAATGACAAGTGTCGGTTTCTCTCGGAGCAACCAACCAGCTAGTGGTTATAGGGTCGGCTATTTATAGCCTAGGGAGCAGCCCAACATGATAAGACATAAATGCCCTTCAATGATATAATCGTTATGTGGATAAGATATTTTGGGACAGCTGGCACGTAGCACAGCAACAGTCAGAAATTTGACTCTCAAATTCCACAAGGCTATCATGTTCCTCACTGTGTAGGCAGTCCGCACTGGCAAATTCCTAACTCCTCAGTCAGAACAAATTCCTCAGCGACCAGAAGAACTTCGTCTCTGTCACTGAAGAAATTGACTGAACTGTACGAGATCTCCAATGGCTTCACTCGAAGGAATTGGTAGGTGTAGGATTTTGAGTTGAGCATCACATGGAAATTTTTCCTTAGTATTTCCTCGACCCCCTTTAACAGTACGGTGTTTCCTATGACTTAAGAAAGAGAAAAACAAAACTATGAAAACGAAAGTCTTCAAGCTTCATATTCCTTGCATGAATATCAAGTCTTCACGGACACACCGATTTCTTCACTTTCAAAGTCTTCATGAAAGTCTTCAGGAATACCAAAATCTTCAGTCGAAGATATTCATTTTCAGGGGTCGACTTTCTCTGTAAATATCAAACTCCTCATAGACTTATAGACCTGTGTACACTTATAAACACATTAGTCCCTTAACCTATAAGTGTTCAATACACCAAAATCACTAAGGGGCACTAGATGCACTTACAATCTCCCCCTTATTGGTGATTGATGACAATATAGGTTAAGTTTTCAACGGGGATAAACATATGAAGTGTAAGTACTAATATTGAGGAATTTGATTGCAAGATATAGAAGAACTCCCCCTGAAGATGTGCATAGTGAGGAATTTGCTTTTGAAGCAATGCACACTTGAAGAGTTGAATCATGTAGATTTCCCCCTATATCTTGTAATTCATACATGCATTTGACATATGATATGAAGAATTTGAAATGCATGATGAAATATGGTGCCTGAAGAAATTCAGCATGCGTGCAATTAATATTAACGAGGAACAAGCATGCAAAATCAGAGCATAGTGCAACAAAAGTATCAGAGCACCATCGGTTTTAAGATTACAACTCGATCCAATAAAAGTTTCAGAAGACCGAGAGTTGTAACTTAGCAAAAAACGCCCATATAGTAGACCCGCTTGAAGACTAACTCAGATTTCTCCCACTTTGTCATCGAATGACCAAAAGGATCGAAACTGAGGGCTAACGCCCCTGAAGAATATCAAGTTGATGGAGGAGCGCCAGCGTTGTCGGGGTCGTTTGTCGTAGTAGGGCCTGCCGCATGTCGTCCAAGTCTTCATTTTCTTCAGTGTCGCGCGATGAAGAATAGGAGCTGGCCACCAAGGAAGGAACCTTGACCTTCTTGAATCTCTTCGGTGGAGGTGCAGACCAGTCAAATTCTTCCTTGAGACCCATGTTCTTCAGATCTTCTGCGCTGTAGACATGAGATAGAACAGCCCAGGTACGGTTGAAGGTTTCATGGAGGTAGTATTGGTTTTTCTTCACTGCATTGTGTGTGGAGGTCATGTTGTTAAGAATTGAACCAAACTGACACTTGACCCATTTATGATTGCCATCAACCTTCTAATGAAGACTGAGGAGTAACTCACGATCAGTCATCACCCTGGGTGTTGTGGCTTGAGGAATTAGCTTGGCAGAGGTGTTGGCGGCAGAGTCATGTGTGGCAGAGTCATCATTGGTGGAGTAGGATGCAGCCTTGCGAAATTGACCATCCAATGGACGAATGCCTTCATTTATCATAGCAGTAGCCTTGCCTTTGTCATCAACTGAGGAAAATGTCCGTTTGAGGACTTCAATTGGAGGCAAGTAGCTGCCGTGGCTCAGAGTATCAGCCTTGTAATTGAGTGAAGACCTTGTCCTGATGAACCTCATAATCCATGGTGCATAAGGCTTCAGCTCAAATGGTGACATAGCTATACTCGCCAGAGTCCTCATGAAGAAATCATGGAAGTTTATGGGAACGCCATGAATGATATTGAAAAGCATATTCTTCATGATGCCAATTACTTCTTCATCATTTGAGTCGTGGCCTTTGATAGGACTCATTGTCTTCGTCAGAATGCGATAGACAGTCCGAGGCACATATAGTAATTCCTTGACGAGGAATTTGGTTCGAGGGGCCTTCCTTGCTTCAAAGGCTTCATCAGCACTTGCATGTAATGATTTGTAAGCTCAGGTTCACTGTAGACGCAACGAGCACCATCAAGGGGAAGACTGAGTGGAAGGGCACGAAGCAATTCAGTTGTTGGTGCCTTGTAGTGAGTATTTTCTGACATCCAGTCCAGCACCCAAGAGTTCACATCTTCAGAATGTCCTGTGATGTGCAGCATCGCATAGAATTGAAGAATGAGTTCTTCATTCCAAGCACAGATGTTAGTGCAGAAACTCAGCAATCTAGCATCGTGAAGAACACTGAGGACAGGCTCGAAGCCTGGCAGAGATTCCATGTCCAGGTGAGGAATGTGTGCATGATTGAAGACTTTGTCTTTGTCGAATAGAACTGAGGAATAGAAATTGGCTTGACTAGCAGTCCTGAAATGCCTCTTCCTTATGCGAGCAGAATCATAGGGATTGTAGTCAGTGAAGAACACATGCTCGTTGAAGAAATCAGCAGCCTTGAACTTTTGCTTCTTTGAGAATGGATCCTTTGGCTTAGGCACACGAGTGTCAGTGAGTTGCATCACAACCTCAGGAATCGCAGTCTCCGGTTCTTCAGGCTGAGGAATTTCTGGTTCCTCTTTAGTGGCAGTCTGCGTGTTCAAAGGATCAGCAGCAGCAGTTTCTTCAGCACTAGTGGCTGGAATTTCTTCATGCACAGACGAAGTGGGATGAGTTTCTTCAGAGCCCATTTGAACGGTTGGTGCAGGGGACTGAGGTATTTGTTGTATTGGGGTGAAGAGTGGAGAATTGGGATGTTGACTTTCCCAAAAGTCAGGATTCTTCACAGGCGTAGAGCATCCAATATCCACGTCTTCATCTTCATTTTCTTCAAAACCAGCCTCTTCAGCTGTGAACTGAGGCATTGGCGAGGAAGCAACAGGCATTAAAGGGATCACATCCACTTAAATTTATTCATCAATCTGCTCTGACGAAGCAGCAGAATGATTTCCTTCATCAGATCCGCTAGGGATCACATATTCTTCACCAAAAGGAACAAGGTCCTTTGATGGCATGGTGGAAATCGGAACAGCATCGATTGGATTTGCAAGTGAGCTGGTCATAGGCTTCATTTTCTTCGGAGCTGAAGAATCTGAAGCAGATGATGCTTTCCTTTTCTTCACTGCAGCTCTCTCTGCAGCCTTGGTCTTCCTCACATCTGATGCAGATGGAAGGGTAGGAGTTGGTGTAGGCGCAAGAGGAGCTAAGGAATCTGTTTGAATTTCCTCAGGCGCAACTGATGTAGTTGCCCTGACTTCTTCATTTTCTTCAGGCACACCACTAGTGGATGCCCTGGCAATGTCTTCAACGGCTGGAATGGAGTCATCAGCCCTGGAACTAGCATTTTCATCAGCAGCCTGAAAGTCATCAGCGGTGCTGGCATGTTCTTCAGTTTGCTGAGTTGAGGCTTCAGCTTGAGGAATTTCTTATTGCGATGGGGATGCAACATTGGTGAACTTCTCAGTCAGTTTAACGAATCTGACTTTGGCTCCTTGCCAATCAGCATAATAAGCATTGAAATCATCGCTGAGGGCTTTGATTTCAGACTGGATCTTGAGTAGTTCATCAGTTGTCATTCTGACAATGTTTTTCCTCAGGAACTTCTCTTTCCTGAACTGAGCCTTCTTGATCTGTCTAGCCTTCTCAAATTTCCATTTCTCTTCAGTGATGAAATGGGTCAGCATGTGACTTTTGCCAGGACTCAAATGAAAATCAGGCATAGGAGTGTTTGGGTCCTTGTGCCAGAGATCAATGTAGTCGGGGATCGCCTTTGGATCCAAAAGAAGTGGCACATTTGTGCCTTTGGCTCTAGCGGCCCTTTCTTGCCTGTCTCTGATGATTTCTGCAAGTTCATCATCATCAGCTTCATCGTCAGATGGCACTTGGAAGGCAACCTGTTTCTTCTTCGAACTGGGCCGAGGACCTCGTCCAGCAGTTGCCTTTGTCTTCAGCAGAGTGGGGCCTGATGAAGAGTTTGGTGCAGCTGAGGAACTCGCTGAGACACCAGAGGCAATAGAGATGCCTGCAGTCCTTTGGCATGTGACCAAATATATAGGTGTTGAGGACTTTGCCGGAGCAACTGAGGACTTTGGGGGAGGAGCTGAGGACTTTGGAGGAGCAGGAGCAGCATGTGAAATTGGCCGTGAGGGCATTGCTGAGGAACTTGGCCGTGAGGGCACAGTTGGTGAAGCACTTGGCTTGTGAGCGGGCTTCTTTGCCATTGATTTTCTAGGCCTGACAGAGGCCTCAGTGGCAGCAGCAGTAGCAGAGTCTTCATAGAATTTCATCACTGCTTCTTTGGCTTGTCTTGCCAACTTGGCTTGGCGTTTGGCCCATTCTTCAGGGAAATCCTCACCACGCTTGATGCTGGTGGGGTCAGCTTCTTGGCCAGGTGCCAATGGAGCTCTTGGGCACGGAGGATTTAGAGCAAATTTCTTCATATACTTTGGAGTTACAAATCTGTACTCCCTCCATTCTCTTGCCCATCTCCTTTCAATCCTATGTATACGCACCTTGCGCTGATTTTTGTTCTCCTTTCCAAACTTAGCCTCATCAGGTGTGCAATAGTCAGCATAGATGTCCTCAGGTATTTCAAAAGCAGTCATGACCTCAGGCCTCTTTCCTCCTTTCTGCGGTTTCTTACCGCCTGCCATATTCTTCAGTTGAGGAATTTGAACAATCGAATTCTCTGAAGAAGTATGCAACTTTTCTTTGAGGCACGCTACAAATGAGTTAAGTTGATGAGAACCTAGTGATTCAGCAGCGGACATGAGTACCTGTGAACAGAGTATAGTTGCGAGGAATTTGGAGAGGTCATATGTGTTCTCAGAAGGTTTTTCAAAAAGAACAAGTTTGAGGAATTTGACTAGATGAGTCTTAAAGAATTTCACTAAGCGTTCTTTGTCTTAGGTTCCAGAGTTGTATAGATTGAGGATCCACACAACTGAGGAATCTTGAAGATAAATGATGCTTAGAGAAACGAATCAAGAGTAGATGACTAGTGAGGTGTTTTGTGTCTGAGGTTTTGAAGAATAAAACACGTTTGAAGATTTTGTAGAGAAAATTTGAATCAAGGTGGGCAGTAAAAGTAACTTTTAATTACCCCGATGAAGAACACGACGAACTGAGAAGTGTAGATTTGAAGTTCGTCAGCTCAGATCTTCCACGCCCTAACTTGGCGGAGGAAGACAGCTATGGCGGCGGCGGAGTGAAGATTTCCGCGGCTGTCACGAGTACGACGGCAACGAGGTCGAGGCAGTGAAGCTCTTCCTCACCAGCGACGATGGAGTAGCGGCGGCGCTAGGGTTTGAGAAGCTTGAGAGAGAGAGCGGTCGAGCGGAGTAAAGGAAGTGAAAGGGGTGAGGGGGTATTTATAGTCGTAGTGAAAAACTGTTCGCCCAAAGATTTAGGACGAACATGCCCCTGACCCTTCTCATTTGCTTGACATGTGTCACCCACGTACTGAAAGGTGGAGATCGTGTTAGATCGTGGGTGAATAGATAAGTCTATCATAGGATGCGGAACGGTTTGAGCGGCAAAACCGAAAATTTGGATAAGATTAGTTTTAAAGTTCCATTCGCAATTTCTTCAGCTGACAAGGACACAGTGAAGATTTTGAACGAGTTTCAAATAGAACGCACATGAAGAATTTGTGAATAGATTGGGTTGACTATAGCATAGAGGGGGAAGGGTCCGATCACATTCACTTAGCAGAAAATGCAACTTGAAGAAATAGCCATAAGTGAATGATGTAGAGGACATAAACTCATATATATATATATATATAGCGAATGAAGAAAAACGACGGAAACAGTGAAGATATTGCAAAGTTGAAGAATTTGAAAAATTGAAGAATTTCAAAAACTGAGGAAAAACTCAAATTGAAGATTTTCAACTTTGGTGGTGGCGTGACCCACCGTATAAAATGATGATTTCATACACCGCGTACAATTGTCGTAGGGTTCTGAGAATCAAATTCTTCGTTAATTTCTTCACACTTAGAGTGTTTTTCTTCATTGATTGAAGAAAAAATTTTCTTCATGTGTTGCACATCTAAGTCATCAATTTTGCAGAAGTATTAGGATGAGTGTCATTTTTCAAAGAACATTCGAAGACTCTAGGATATTTAGCTCACACCGCAACTTGCTAAATTTCTTCTCATCCAAGGGCTTGCTGAAGATATTGGCTAGCTGTTCTTCAGTCTTCACATGCTCAATAGAAATGTCGCCCTTCAACACATGATCGCGAAGAAAATGATGACGAATCTGAATGTGCTTTGTCTTCGATTGCTGAACTGGGTTGTGAGCAATCTTGATGGCACTCTCATTGTCATAGTAGAGAGGCACATTCTTTACGTTGATGTCGTAGTCCTTGAGAGTTTGCTTCATCCATAGCAATTGAGCATAGCAAGAACCAGCAGCAATGTAATCAGCTTCAGCAGTAGACAGTGATACGCAGTTCTGTTTCTTTGAGGACCAACAGACCAAAGATCGTCCGAGGAAATGACAAGTACCAGATGTTGACTTGCGGTCCACACGATCACCAGCATAGTCAGAGTCAGAATATCCAATGAGATCAAAAGTAGAGCCCTTGGGGTACCATAGTCCTAGTGTTGGTGTGTGAGCTAGATATCGAAGAATATGCTTCACAACCTTATGGTGTGATTCCTTTGGTGTAGCTTGAAATCGGGCACACATGCAAACACTAAGCATTATATTTGGCCTAGATGCACATAATTACAATAAAGAACCAATCATGGAGCAGTATACCTTGTGATCGAAGTCAATACCATTTTCATCAGTGCATAGATGGCCATTTGTGGGCATAGGAATTTTGACTCCTTTGCAATCTTGCATGCCGAATTTCCTCAGAACATCCTTGAGGTATTTCTCCTGAGATATGAATATGCCATTGTGTTGTTGACGGATTTGAAGACCTAAGAAGAATTTCAACTCTCCCGTCATAGACATTTGATATTCCTCACTCATCATATAGGCAAATTCATCACTATAACGTTGGTCAGTACAGCCAAAGATAATATCATCAACGTATATTTGGCACACAAACAGTTCACCATCATAAGATTCAGTAAAGAGAGTAGGGTCGAGTGAACCGGGTGTGAAGCCATTCTTCTTGAAAAATTCCTTCAAAGTATCATACCACGCCCGAGGGGCCTGCTTGAGGCCATAGAGGGCCTTGTTGAGTCTGAAGACTTTGTGAGGATTCTTTGGATCTTCAAAACCTGGGGGTTGAGCAACATATACTTCTTCCTCAAGCTTACCATTGAGGAATGCACTTTTCACATCCATTTGATATAAAGTGATATTATGATGGTTAGCATAAGCAAGTAATATGCGAATAGCCTCAAGTCTAGAAACAGGTGCAAAAGTTTCATCGAAATCAATTCCTTCAACCTGTGTGTAGCCTTGAGCTACAAGTCGTGCCTTATTCCTCACCACAAGGCCATTTTCATCTTGCTTGTTGCGGTAGATCCACTTTGTGCCAATGATATTATGCTTGCGAGGAGCTGGACGTTTGACCAGTTCCCAGACATTGTTGAGCTTGAACTGATGTAATTCTTCTTGCATGGCCGAATCCACTCAGGCTCCAGAAATGCTTCATCTACCTTAGTGGGCTCTGTGATAGAGACAAAAGCATAGTGCCCACAAAAGTTAGATAAATGTGAAGCTTTTGAGCGGGTGAGAGGACCTGGTGCTTCAATGTCATCGATGATCTTTTCAACTTGCACTTCTTTTGCAACGCGAGGATGAGCTGGTTGTCGTCGAGGAATTTGATCAGCATTTTCTTCAGCACCATTTTCTTCAGCATTTTCCTCAGGTGCATTAGCTCGATGATCTTCACGTTCTGGAATGAATTCTTCAGTAGATTCTTCAGTAGGAATGACATCCTCATTAGCCTTGAACTTGATAGAATCCTCAGGTGCTGGTTCATTTATCACAGAAGGTAGGTGCTCTCTTTGCGAGCCATTAGTTTCATCGAATCGCACATCTACAGTTTCAACAATCTTGTGAAGAGCGATGTTGAAAACTCTGTAGGTGTGCGAGTCCTTTCCGTAACCAAGCATAAAACCTTCATGTGCTTGTGGTGCGAATTTAGCATTGTGATGAGGATCCCTAATCCAACATTTAGCACCGAAGACTTTGAAATAACTCACATTGGGTTTCTTGTTAGTGAGGAGTTCATAGGCAGTCTTCTTGAAGAATTTATGAAGATATACTCTGTTGATGATGTGGCACACGGTATCAATTGCATCAATCCAAAAATGATGAGGCGTTTTGTATTCATCAAGCATAGTGCAAGCCATCTCAACAAGAGTTCTGTTCTTGCGCTCCACGACGCCATTTTGCTAAGGAGTATAAGGAGCAGATAACTCATGAGTAATACCAAGTTCATCAAGATAGTCATTAAGACCGGAATTCTCGAACTCAGTTCCATTGTCACTTCTGATGTGCTTGATCTTCACCCCAAAGTTGGTTGAAGCCCTCGAGGAACATCGTTTGAAGACTTCCTGTACTTCATGTTTGTAAGTAACAATGTGTACCCATGTGTAACGAGAATAATCATCAACAGTAACAAAGCCATATAGGGATGCATCATTAGTCACAGCAGAATAATGATTAGGACCGAAGAGATCCATGTGAAGCAATTCGAATGGACGAGTTATGGTCATGATAGTCTTCGCTGGATGCTTGGCCTTAGTCATCTTCCCAGCTTCACAGGCTCCGCATAAGTGATCCTTGAGGAATTTGACATTCTCAATGCCAATGACATGCTTCTTCTTCGCAAGCGTGTGCAAATTCCTCATGCCAGCATGACCAAGTCGTCGATGCCATAACCAGCCTTCTGAAGCTTTTGCAAGTAAGCACACGGCAGGTTGTGGTCCTGTAGAGAAATCAACAATGTACACGTCTCCTCTCCTAAAGCCTTCGAAGACTTTGGAATTGTCAGCTTCCATGATCACAACACAACGATACTTGCCAAAGACAACAACCATATCAAGATCACAAAGCATTGAGACAGACATGAGGTTGTATCCTAAGGACTCGACAAGCATGACTTTGTCCATGTGTTGATCCTTTGAGATTGCAACCTTACCTAGACCCAATACCTGACTTTTGCCTTTGTCAGTGAAGATGATATGCTTCATATGTGACGGTGTTAAGGGAGCATCCATCAATAGGTTCTTGTCACCATTCATGTGATTTGTACATCCACTATCAAGTACCCACTCGTTTGCTTTGGGTTGATCATCCTGTAGATGAATTAGTGCAACTTACGGTCTCATATACTTCATCAGTGAAGAATATGATATCAAGTTCATCAGTTCAATTTCATCAAGTAGTTTGATCAGATAATTAGTATGAGGACGTGTGAAATGAAGGTTCATTTCATAATGATTAGCCCGCGTCCTTTCAGGCACTGTTCAGGTCTCCAGCAAATTCTTCAGTCGTTTTGAGCACGACTGGAGACCTGACCCTGCACAAGAGATTAGTTCTTTTTATTCACCACCCACATCTGGAGGGGTGGCAAAGAATTCATCACTCTGCAAGCAGCATATGAGAAAGGTGGCATGGACGCCAGTCCACTTCGTTTCACATAAGAGGGGTTAGGGTAAGCATATGAATAAGCAGAGTAATTCTTCGAGGACTTATGAACATAATGATTTGAAGAATAATGCACATATTCATAGCCCTTAGATCTACCCTACGAAACAGAAGGGTTAGCACGATGATGATCATATGAGGACTTTGATCCTTTTGAGGAATTTGATCCACGTGAGGAATTTTTTCCGTATGAGGATTTGGATCCATATGAAGAATTTGGTCCATATGAAGAGTTTGATCTGGGGTTCCTGTTCTTCACTGGTGGTGTCATGAGGACATTCACCTGAAGACTTTCAAGGCAACTTTTGGGAACCCAGATTTTCTTCATAGGGGAACCGTTCCTGCAGTTAGTGCCAACATATCTAGCAAATACTTCACCATTCTGATTTTTGAACAGTTTATAGTTGGAGTCAAATGATTCATCAGAAGAATGAGGAGATTCACATGTAAAGCCAGATAAGTTAGATGGATCAACTGCAGGTCCCTTTGCAGCAACCCATGAGGATTTAGGGTACTGCTCAGGCTTCCAATATGTTCCACCAGCATTGAGTTTCCTCTCAAAGGCAATACCCTCTTTCCTAGGGTTTCTGTTGAGGATCTACTTTTTAAGCACATCACAAAGAGTCTGATGCCCTTTGAGGCTTTTGTACATGCATGTCATATACAATTCCTTCAGCCCTGCATTGTCAGTGATACTAGCAATGTCCTCAAATGAGGAATTAGTGATAGCAGAGGCAGGTGAAGAATTTGTAACATTTGAAGCATTTGAACATTCAGGTGAAGAATTAGCAGATTCACGTTCAATGCACTTTAAGCATGGAGGATCAAATTCTTCCTGAGTAGCGTTGATTTGTTGAGCAAGTAATGAATCGCGCTCCTTCTGAAGATCTTCATAACTCACTCTTAGCTTCTCAAGATCTTGCTTTCTTTGAAGAAATTCATAAGAAAGCTTCTCATGATCAGATAAGAGAGTTTTATGATGACTTTGAAGGTTGTCAAACTTAGACTGAAGTCTCTAAAGATTTTCAGTTAAGTCTTTAGTGCGGTCCATTTCATCACCCAACATATCATCACTTTTGTCTAGCATGTTTTGAAGTTTTTCAATAGCCTTTTGTTGTTTCACAGCAATCTTAGCAAGTTTAGAGTAGCTAGGCTTAAGATTTTCATCAGATTCATCCTCACTTGATTCAGAGGAGGGGTATTTAGTTACCTTAGCAGCCTTTGCCATGAAGCAATAGGTGGGAGCGTAGTCGTCATTGCCTTCATCAGCATTGTTGTTGTTGCCATTTTCTTCAGAGTTGAAGATAGACTTGCTGACAAATGTGGTAGCAAGAGCTAGACTTGCCACACCTGACTCAGACTCCTCAGATGCCTCCTCGTCCTCATTATCCTCAGATTCAGCCTCAGAATACATTTCCTTGCCAATGAATGCCCGAGCCTTCTTGGAGCTGCTCTTCTTGTGGGATGAAGACTTTGAGGATTTTGATGATGAAGACTTTGAAGATTTCTTCTTCTTCTTGGCATCATCAGAACTGTAATCCTTGTATTTCTTCTTCTTTAATTCCTTGTCCCACTGAGGACAATCTTGAATGTAGTGACCAGGCTTCTTGCATTTGTGGCATAGCCTTCTCTTATAGTCACTTGATGGGGAATCACTGCTCCTTGAAGATTTTCCAAAGCGACCACGTCTTGAGAATTTCTGAAACTTCTTCACGTGCATTGCTAGCTCCTGGCTCAATTCTTCAGGATCACCAAGGCTACTACCAGAATCTTCACATTCAGATTCAGACACTGCCTTGGCCTTCAGGGAACGTGTTTTCCCATAACTTGAACCATAGAGATCTCTCTTTTCAGCAAACTGGAACTCATGAGTATTTAGCCTCTCGAGGATATCAGCGGGATCTAGTGACTTGTAATCAGCACGCTCTTGAATCATCAGTGCCAGAGTGTCAAATGAAGAATCGAGTGATCTCAGCAATTTCTTCACCACCTCATGGTCGGTGATGTCAGTGGCACCGAGCGCTTGAAGCTCATTTGAGATATCAGTGAGGCGATCGAAGGTTTGCTGAACATTTTCATTGTCGAGTTTTTTGAAGCGGTTGAAGAGATTGCGAAGAACATCAACACGAGAGTCATGTTGAGTTGAGACTCCTTCGTTTACTTTGGAGAGCCTATCCCAGATAAGCTTAGCAGTTTCCAAAGCACTCACTCTACCATACTGCCCTTTACTCAGATGACCACATATGATATTCTTCGCTTGAGAATCGAGTTGCTTGAATCTCTTCACATCAGCAGCATTCAGGGAAGGTGTGACTGAGGGAACACCATTTTCCACAACGTACCAGAGATCGTTGTCAATTGCTTCAAGATGCATTCGCATCTTATTCTTCTAGTAGGGGTAGTCCGTGCCATCGAAGGTAGGACACCCAGAAGAGACCCTGACCATACCTGCGATCGACATAATTAGAACTCCAGGTGGTTAAACCAAAATCACACAGAACAAGGGAGTACCTTGCTCTGATACCAATCGAAAGTGCGTTATATCGACTAGAGGGGGGTGAATAGGCGATTTTTATGAATTCTTCACTGAGGAATTTTCCAGTGAGGAAATTCCTTAGTGAAGAGCTACTTGCAGCGGAATAAGTACTCAGAAGTAAGCATGACAGAATACACGCATGGTCGTCATGATGAAATGAAGACAAACACAGAGTACAAAAAGCGTAAACACGGGATAACACAAGATGAAGATAAACAGACTGAAGAAATTGAACTGAGGAAATTGAGAAAGTCTTCAGTCAAAGTCTTCAAACACAAATATGAACAATCACTCAACACAGTAATGAAGAAATGAAAGAGTTGAGGAAATAGAACCAGTAGGGTTGGTGAAGACAATGATTTGGTACACCAGTTCCAACTGCTATCTCAGTTGTATGTCTGGTTGGAGCGGCTGAGTATTTAAACTCGAGGACACACAGTTCCGAACACCCAGTCGCTGAGCACGCAACTCAGGACACCAAGTCCTCACCGTATTCTCCTTGAACTAAGGTCATATGGACCTCGTACAATCACTCGTGGTAAGTCTTTAGGTGACTTCCAAACCTTCACAGACTTCGGTCACTCGGCGATCCAAAATTCCTCTTGGATGCTCTAGACAATGACGCCTAACCGTCTGGAAGAAGCGCAGTCTTCAAAGGTAAAAAGTGTCGGATCCACGCAGGATCAATCTCTTTAGTGATGCTCAATCACTTTGGGTTTGTAGGTGTTCTGGGTTTGGGGTTTTTCCTCACTCGATGATTTTCGCTCAAAGTCCTCGGAGGATGAATTGCTCTCAAATGACAAGTGTCAGTTTCTCTCGAAGCAGCCAACCAGCTAGTGGTTGTAGGGGGCGGCTATTTATATCCTTGGGAGCAGCCCGACATGATAAGACATAAATGCCCTTCAATGATATGACCATTATGTGGATAAGATATTTTGGGACAGCTGGCACGTAGCACAGCAACGGTCAGAAATTTGACTCTCAAATTCCTCAGGGCTATCATGTTCCTCACCGTGTAGGCAATCCGCACTGGCGAATTCCTAACTCCTCAGTCAGAACAAATTCCTCAGCGACCAGAAGAACTTCGTCTCTGTCACTGAAGAAATTGACTGAACTGTACGATATTTCCAATGGCTTCACTCGAAGGAATTGGTAGGTGTAGGATTTTGAGTTGAGCATCACATGGAAATTTTTCCTTAGTATTTCCTCGACCCCCTTTAACAGTACGGTGTTTCCTATGACTCAAGAAAGAGAAAAACAAAACTATGAAGATGAAAGTCTTCAAGCTTCATAGTCCTTTCATGAATATCAAGTCTTCACGGACACACGAATTTCTTCACTTTCAAAGTATTCATGAAAGTCTTTAGGAATACCAAAATCTTCAGTCCAAGATATTCATTTTTAGGGGTCGACTTTCTCTGTAAATATCAAACTCCTCATAGACTTATAGACCTGTGTACACTCATAAACACATTAGTCCCTTAACCTATAAGTCTTCAATACACCAAAATCACTAAGGGGCACTAGATGCACTTACACAAGTCTCACAATAATAATGAGCAACCGAAGAAAGGTATCGGTGGGGGTACTATTTTCTTCGAAGATGCTTCTTACACTTCGTCGGTAATATAGCATAAGTTCCCTGAGCGCGCTATGTCTATTACAGCCTTATGACCTGATTGCCTGTTTATCGGAAACACCATCGATATTCTCGGCAGGTGGAGTACATAACACTTTTCGGCCCTTGACCGAAGAGGGAGAAGCCGACGGTCGGTTAAGACGTGTTTAAAGTTCGGGTGAACACATATATGATATAAGTACTTCGGTACATACAATCATTATACATAAAATTCTTTTACCCAAGTCACTCGGGGGCTCTTAAATTTATGTGAGCTATTTTATAATAAGTGTTCTTCTTCTTAGTCGTTGCAAAGTCTTTTTTCTATCACTCCTTTTTTCGATGCGAGTGTGTGGTCAATAGCCGGGGAGCCTAATGTCTCTCTCAAAGCCACTAAAGTTTGCTAAACTGGCCTAACGAGAAGTACTCCGCCTTCGGGATAGGAGGTTAAAGCCGTAGGATGACCCGCTTGAAGTCTTGAGATAGGGTGTGTCATGTTAAAGCATGACAGAAGCACAATTTTTGAAGACCAATTTTCTGATTGGCACCGAACAATTGATCTAGTTCGGACGTTGAGTTTTTATTGACGTTTTTTTGGTTTTCCAATCCTATGGCACATTTCAACTATTTGTGTGTTTTCCGCATAAGTCTCGCAGTGCAACGCTGGACACCTTTAGAGATTCGGCAAAGACTCTCGGATATTACTATATATGCATCAGTTTCGAATTGTGCCTTCGGTCAATAGTTGGGTTGCCCGGCTCCTGTGCTTGCCTCCTATGTTCCGCTTTGTTCGGCTAGGTGTGCAAAGGGAGAACCACTGTGATTGTGCTTCAAGCTCGCATGGTTAAGCACTTCAGTGGAGAAAGCCGAAAACTGACTGTCACAATAAGCGTAAACTGGTCAGCGGTCCGATGACTGTATTAAATGACGGGCCATTCATAACATTGGTCGAAGTGTTTACGGCTTGACCTCGGCTATCGCCGAACACTAACTCGGGGGCTACTTGCTGGCCTCCCAACTTTAAGCTCCTATGACTAAGTGAAAGTTATAAAGCCCGCATATCTGATTGCCTCGTTTCCGCTAAACACAACCGCCTTCGGGCACCGAGACGTCGGCTAAGGGTTGTTTTGTTATTTTGGAAACACCCTGCGTAGCATCTACAAGGGGGTAGAAGCCGACGATGGGCCACTTTCAGATTATAAACGGTCGCAACGAAAGTAAAAATTTGGGTTCATTTAGACCACAGAGTTTGGAAGCTTTCCCCGAACTAAATCCTTAGTATTTTCCTCCCACATTGATCGGAGCTGAGGTTTCATGATCATGCTTAGCATGACAACCCAAAGAAAGGAACCGATAGCGGGATTATTTTCCTTGGATGATGTTTCTTGTGTTAAACAATAATATAACATGTCTCTCTGCGTACCTTTGTTTATAAAACTGTATGGCCGGATTGCCTTGTTTGTCGTATATCTTTGCCCTGATAAAGGCTTTATAAAGTAGGCCAAACACTCCTCGGCTGCTGGCCGAGGAGGTTGAAGCCGATGGTCGGTCAACAAAGTTTTGTACAATGTGGATCCGAGCATTAATGATGTAAAGTACTCGGATACATAGAGTCATTACACATAATTTGTGATTTTACTATGGATATCGATCCTTATTTCGGCCTCCTGTGCCCGCATTAAGGCTCGGGGCCTACTAGGATTCGGGCTTATTATTTACAAATATTAAAAGGGCACATCGATCCCCTGATATGGTGTTGCCACCCGACCAATGTCTCGGGGGCTACTGCATTGACAATCTAATGCAGAAAATTTAAAGCGCAATATAGTTTTCGAGGAGATTATTATCCTCAGGTTGGTCGGCGGCACCCAACCCGAGTCTCGAGGACTTTGCACACCGCCTTTCTATTCCTAAGTATGCTGCCGAGCTGGGAATTGATCCTCATGTTGATTTTATGAATCGACCTGAGTCTCAGGGGCTACTAGGGTCGGCGGTTTGATTTTTTCCTTCAGGTGCATCCCGGATATTAGGCCAACACGCACCTTGAGGGCTACTGGCTGTACATCTCGGCAGAGATTACATTGCATAATTCGGAATTAAATTCATAAAAATCAGCCCATGGCCGAGGTGGTGCACCAACTTGGATACAGTCCGGCGTTGGTGCTCGACTACAATAGACACCCCGGAAGCAGCCGGCATAAAGCTCGGATGCCAGTGGCTGGCTCCGTAGAGGGAATTTCCGGCATTAAGCTCGGCTAAACTCCTTCAACTTTTTTGAACCAAGGTAATCCATGACACCTTGGACATAGTTCGGCGTTGGAGCTTGGATACAGTCCGGCGTTGGAGCTCGTACATAGTCCAGCGGTGGAGCTCGGATACATTTCGGCGGTGGAGCTCGGATACATTCCGACGTTGGAGCTCGGAAGCGGTCCGGCGTTGGTGCTTGGTTGCAAAAGATACCTCGAATGCAGTCCGGCGTTGGAGCTCGGACACAAGAGGACACTGCCTCCCGGGAACAACTTCAAACCTGAGGTGTGGCATAAAAATAACAAGGAATTGATAAAGGCCGGAAACTTAAAGGGGCTCCTCGGATACCCGACGTGTAAACTCTTCGGATTCACTTTGGCGATCCTCAAGGTCGAAGATGGAAAGATTTGTTCAACCAGTTTTCAAGACCGACGACCGAAGCTGAAGAATAGTTCGGAAGAATCGAGGAGCGTCCCCAACTTGAAGACTGGTTCAGGGGGCTACTGACGGTGTCCTGAACTAGGAGGTACTCACCACGTCGTCTCCCGATTAGTTGGATTGGGCCGAGGACCCCCATGGCCGTATACTCATGGGCCAGTTCAGACAACCCCTGCCGCATACAAGGAAGACTCTACAAGACTTGGCGCCCAAGACAAGGACTCTCCTAAACCCTAGGCCTCCGGTGTCTTATATAAACCGAGGCCAGGCTAGTCAATAGACAATCTCATATTCACTATTACCATCTCGTGGTAGACATATGTACTCTGTACTATCCCCATATGAATACAATCAAAAGTAGGACATAGGGTATTATCTCTTCAAGAGAGCCCGAACATGGGTAAAATCTTGTGTCCATGTTACCATCGCTCCAAGACGCCTAGCTTAGGACCCCTACTACGAGATATGCCAGATTTGACACCGACACTCATCAAGCAAGGCTCGTGCATTTATTGGCAAGGAAACGGATTTAGAGGACGGGTCTGCCTTTGAGGAGGTGGAGGTGGAGTCTCAGGAGGAGTCTGATTCAGGTGTGGCAAGTCTGGCTCTGGCGTGATCGTTCGTCGCCAAGTCAATCTTCAACGCTAAAGACAATGGTCAGAATGTTGATGCCAAAGCTGATGATGATGATGATGATGACGACTCTGCTCCAACCTACTGCTTCATGGCACGCGGTGCCAAGGTAACTTCACGCGATTCCTGTTTCCAAACCTCTAGTGAAGATGACTCTGAATGTGAATCCAAACCTAGCTATAAGACAGTTGCTAAAATTGCAATTGAGCAACAAACTGCTATGGAACATATTCAAAAGCTGCTAGACAAAAGCGATGATCTGTTGAACGCGGAAATGAATCGAACTCAGTCCTTAATCAAAGATATTAAAAGTCTTCATGTTAAGTATGAAGAACTTGAAAGTTGTCATGAAACTCTCTCAACCTCTCATGAGAAGCTTTCCTACAATTATCTTCAAAGGAAGTAGGATCTTCATAAACTGAGAGCGTCTCATGAAGATCTTCAAAAACAGAATGATTCACTACTCACCCAACAGATCAGTTCCGCTCAGGTAGTATTTGTTCCACCTTGCTTAAAGTGTCTTGAGCGCGATAATATTGTCTCTGTTGCTGAATGTTCTACTGCTTCTGATGTTGCAATATCTTCAACTGCTGATGTGGTAACTAACCCCTCTACCGAGGATGCCACAACTATTGTTGATGAGAATGCTAGGTTGAAGACACTGCTTGAGACTAGCATGTACAAAAGCCTCAAAGGGCATCAAACCTTGTGCGATGTCCTCAAGAAACAGATTCTGAACCCAAACACTAGGAAAGAGGGTGTTGGGTTCGAAAGGAAAAAGAACGTTGATGGTTCATATTTGACGCCTGAGCAGTAACCTAAAACCACCTGGGTTGCTACTAAGGATCCTTCAGTGGACCCATCCACTTTATCTGGATTCACTTGTGCTAACCCAATTGTCACTGATGAATCCTTTGATGCAAATTATAAATTGTTTGAGAATCAGAATGGTGAAGTGTTTGCCAGGTACATTGTTACTAACTGTAGGAATGGATCACCCCAGAAGAAGATCTGGGTGCCCAAAAGCTGTCTTGAGAAGTTCTAGTGAATGTCATCATGACACCACCTGGGAAGAAGACAAACCCCATACCAAAGGCGTCATATGGACCAAAGGCTTCATACAGACAAAGACCACTCATGGTCACCCTAACACCAATGTTTTGCAGGAGAACCGTTATGAGACTCATGAATATGAGCATGTTTCCTCTAACCGCTATGTTCACCAAACTAAGAACTTTTCAGCATATTCTTATGCGTACTATTCTCCTCCTGCGAAGCTATTTGCTAGGGCTCCCAAGCCAAAGTTCTCAGATGCTGCACTTAGACTCATTGCTTCTAATCCACCCCTTAAGATGTGGGTGGTTAAAAGAATTAAGTTCTCTTGCAGGGAAAGGTCTCCAGCCAGAAAGGAAAATCTTCTGACGACAATGGTGGAGACCTAAAACATCTTGTGGGACGCAAGATAAAATGCTCCAATGGTCTTATCATGTATTTGGTCCCAGGGTTCCTTGAGGAGCATCCTATCATGCCTAACCAGAATTTTAACTTTGATAATGTGATTGTTCGCTACATGTTTCTGCTTCACAATACTCTTAGTGAAGCCTATCCCGCTAACTCCACTGTAGGATATAACTCTGAAAGCCACTGAATGGATCATGGATAGCGGCTGCACCAACCACATGACTGGTGATCGAAGTCTTCTTATGGATCCAACCCTACCTCCATCTACCAAGAGCCATATCACATTCGTTACACTGATAAAAGAAAGGTGTTGGGTCTTGGTAGAGTTGCTATCTCAAAGGAGCAGCACATGGATAAAGTGATTCTTGTTGAATCCCTTGGATACAACTTAATGTCTGTGTCAATGCTCTGTGATCTGAACATGATTGTGATATTTGGAAAATATCGTTCTCTTGTGCTAATGGAATCTGACAAATCTCTAGTCTTCGAAGGCTATCAAAGAGGTGACCTGTATATGGTCGATTTCTCAGTAGGACCACAGCTTGCCGTATGTCTTCTAGCAAAGGCTTCAGAATGCTGGCTATGGCATCGATGGCTAGGACATGCGGGCATGAGGAACATGTACACTCTGGCGAAGAAGAAGCACATCATTGGCATCAAGGTCATCAAGTTCAAGAAGGATCATCTATGTGGTGCCTGTGAAGCTGGAAAGATGACTAGAGCCAAGCATCCCTCGAAGACAATGATGACTACCTCACGTCCCTTCGAGCTACTTCACATGGACCTATTTGGCCCTACTCACTACTCTACCCTTACTACTACTTCACATCTCTATGGCTTCGTTATTGTTGATGATTACTCAAGATAAACATGGGTGCACATAATTCTCTATAAGACTGAAGTGCAGGATGTCTTCAGACGCTTCGCATATCGGGCCATGGCGAATTATGGCATCAAGATCAAGCACATCCGGACTAATAATGGCACTGAGTTCAAGAACGTAGGTCGCGACATTTATCTTGATACCTTGGGCATCACTCAGGAGTTCTCTGCTCCCTACACACCTTAGCAGAATGGCGTCGTGGAGCGCAAGAACAGAACACTCATTGAGAGGGCATAGATGATGCTCGATGAGTACAAGACTCCAAGAAAATTCTGTCCTGAAGCCATTGATACTGCATGGCACATCATCAACAGAGTATATCTTCACAAGTTCTTCAAAAATACATCTTATGAACTTCTGACTGGTAAGAAGCCAAACGTCTGTTACTTCAAAGTCTTTGGTGCTAGGTGCTGGATCAAGGATCCACATCACACGTCTAAATTCACACCGAAAGCACATGAAGGTTTTATGCTTGATTACGAAAAGGACTCACACACCTACAGAGTCTTCAACCTCTTTCACTATAAAGTGGTTGAAACTGTAGATGTGCGGTTCGATGAGACTAATGGCTCGTGAAGAGAGCACCTGTCTAATGTGCTAGATGAAGTTACACCAGGTGAAGCTATTAAGCTGATGGGTACTAGAGAAATCATACCCACCGAGGAACAGGCTGAGGATGAGGTCATCATTTCTGCACCTAATCAACCTGAAGACAATGCTCAGTCTGAAGCCAATGCTGAAGATGAAGACAATAGCCAGTCTGATCAAAATCTTGGTCCAGCTCATCCTCGAGTTGCAAATGAAGTCCAGATTGAGAAGATCATTGATAGCATCAATGCCCCTGGTCCTCTCACTCGATCAAGAGCTACACAACTAGCAAACTTTTGTTGTCACTTTGCTTTCATATCTATATCTGAACCCAAGAAAGTTGAAGAAGCCTTCATGGAACCTGAATGGATTCAAGCTATGCAAGAAGAGCTTCAACAGTTTGAGCTGAATAATGTCTGGCAGCTTATCAAACGCCGTGATCCTTACCAGCATAATGTCATTGGCATGAAATGGATCTATGGCAACAAGCAAGATGAACTTGGACAAGTTGTGATAAACAAGACTCTCCTCGTTGCTCAAGGTTACACACAAGTGGGAGGAATTCACTTTGATGAAACCTTTGCTCCTGTGGCTAGGCTTGAAGCCATTCACATATTGCTGGCCTATGCTAACCATCACAACATTCTTCTGTACCAAATGGATGTGAAGAGTGCCTTTCTCAACGGCAAAATCAAAGAAGAAGTGTATGTCGCTCAACCTCCTGGTTTTGAAGATCCTAAGCATCCTGATATGGTGTACAAGCTCAACAAGGCACTGTATGGCCTCAAACAAGCACCTCGAGCTTGGTATGACACACTCAAGGAATTCCTGAAGAGCAAAGGCTTCAAACCTGGTTCACTAGATCCCACTCTCTTCACAAAGACATATGATGGTGAATTGTTTGTGTGTCAAATATATGTGGATGACATTATCTTCGGTTGCACGGATAAAAGATACAGTGACGAGTTTGGATACATGATGCAAGAGCAATATCAGATGTCCATGACAGGGGAGCTGAAATTCTTCCTTGGTATTCAAATCCATCAACAGCGCAATGGCATCTACATATCGCAAGAAATATACCTCAAAGATTGCCTGAAAAAGTTTGGAATGCAAGACTGCAAAGGGTACATGACGCCAATGCCAACCAAAAGTCATCTCGGCCATGACGACAATGCTAAAGTGTTCGATCAAAAGGTATACCGCTCCATGATTGGTTCTTTGCTATATTTATGTGCATCTAGGCCTGATATTATGCTTAATGTTTGCATGTGTGCCCGATTCCAAGCGGCACCAAAGGAATCGCGTCACGGCAATTCTTCGATACTTGCTCACACCCCAACACTAGGATTATGGTATCCAAAGGGCTCATCATTTGATCTGGTTGGATATTCTGATGCTGATTATGCTGGTGACAAGGTTGATCGCAAGTCCGCATTAGGCACATGTCACTTTCTTGAACGATCTCTTTTCTGTTGGTCTTCAAAGAAGCAGAACTGTGTATCACTCTCCACTGTTGAATCTGAATACATTGTTTCTGGATCTTGCTATGCTTAGCTTCTATGGATGAAGCAAAATCTCAAGGACTATGTCATCAACACGAAGAATGTGCCACTCTTTGGTGATAATGAAAGTGCCATCAAGCTTTCCAAGAATCCAGTTCATCACTCAAAGACAAAGCACATTGAGATTCGTCATCACTTTCTCAGAGATCATGTCAACAAGGAAGACATTGATATCATTCATGTCAACACTGAAGAGCATCTGGTAGATATCTTCACTAAGACCTTGGATGAGAAGAGGTTTTGCAAGCTGCGATGTGAGCTAAATATCTTAGAATCCTCAACTGTCTAGTGAATGGACACACATCCTAACGCTTATGCATGTTGATGACTTAGATGTGCAACACAAGAAATAACGTATTTCTTCAATCAATGAAGACTTGCCCTCTAAGTGTGAATACATTAATGTGGAATTTGACTTCAGAGCGGCACGATTATTGTGCGTCGTGTCTGGGTCTAATACTTCCTATACAGTGGGTAACGCCACCACCACACCTTCTTGAAGATTTTCATTTGGTGTCATGACTGTATTATCTTCGCATTTGGATTGTCTTCAACATCGTTTTATTTGACTTCGCAATATTGATT